>NW_028164482.1:0-2500 GCF_964263955.1 Coregonus lavaretus | reverse complement strand
CTCTTTCTAAAGGAGGGTAAGGCAGTCCTCCCATCCCCACATCCCTCTCTTTCTAAAGGAGGGTAAGGCAGTCCTCCCATCCCCACATCCCTCTCTTTCTAAAGGAGGGTAAGGCAGTCCTCCCATCCCCACATCCCTCTCTTTCTAAAGGAGGGTAAGGCAGTCCTCCCATCCCCACATCCCTCTCTTTCTAAAGGAGGGTAAGGCAGTCCTCCCATCCCCACATCCCTCTCTTTCTAAAGGAGGGTAAGGCAGTCCTCCCATCCCCACATCCCTCTCTTTCTAAAGGAGGGTAAGGCAGTCCTCCCATCCCCACATCCCTCTCTTTCTAAAGGAGGGTAAGGCAGTCCTCCCATCCCCACATCCCTCTCTTTCTAAAGGAGGGTAAGGCAGTCCTCCCATCCCCACATCCCTCTCTTTCTAAAGGAGGGTAAGGCAGTCCTCCCATCCCCACATCCCTCTCTTTCTAAAGGAGGGTAAGGCAGTCCTCCCATCCCCACATCCCTCTCTTTCTAAAGGAGGGTAAGGCAGTCCTCCCATCCCCACATCCCTCTCTTTCTAAAGGAGGGTAAGGCAGTCCTCCCATCCCCACATCCCTCTCTTTCTAAAGGAGGGTAAGGCAGTCCCTTCACCATCCCCACATCCCTCTCTTTCTAAAGGAGGGTAAGGCAGTCACCCCATCACTCCATCTGGGATGGTATAGTACATGTAGCTATATAGAGAGACCAGTACATGTAGCGATAATGAGAGACCAGTACATGTAGCGATATCGAGAGACCAGTACATGTAGCGATATAGAGAGACCAGTACATGTAGTGATATAGAGAGACCAGTACATTAGCGATATAGAGAGACATGTACATGTAACGATATAGAGAGACCAGTACATGTAGCGATATCATGAGACCAGTACATGTAGAGATATAGAGAGACCAGTACATGTAATGATATAGAGAGACCAGTACATGTAGCGATATAGAGAGACCAGTACATGTAGCGATATAGAGAGACCGGTACATGTAGCGATACAGAGAGACCAGTACATGTAGCGATACAGAGAGACCAGTACATGTAGCGATACAGAGAGACCAGTACATGTAGCGATACAGAGAGACCAGTACATGTAGCGATATAGAGAGACCAGTACATGTAGCGATACAGAGAGACCAGTACATGTAGTGATATAGAGAGACCAGTACGTAGCGATATAGAGAGACCAGTACATGTAGCGATATAGAGAGACCAGTACATGTAGCGATATAGAGAGACCAGTACATGTAGCGATACAGAGAGACCAGTACATGTAGCTATACAGAGAGACCAGTATATGTAGCTATACAGAGAGACCAGTACATGTAGTGATATAGAGAGACCAGTACATGTAGCAATATAGAGAGACCAGTACATGTAGCGATATAGAGAGACCGGTACATGTAGTGATATAGAGAGACCGGTACATGTAGCGATATAGAGAGACCAGTACGTAGCGATATAGAGAGACCAGTACATGTAGCGATATAGAGAGACCAGTACATGTAGCTATACAGAGAGACCAGTACAGGTAGCGATATAGAGAGACCAGTACATGTAGCTATACAGAGAGACCAGTACATGTAGCGATATAGAGAGACCAGTACATGTAACGATGTAAGCATTAAGATCATCTTCAACAACATCACATTTCTCCGGCAGCCATGTTAACTAGGCTATGTCTGGGTAGCAGTGATCATAACAGTAAGCTAATGATTAATCTATAATAATTATGTTAACCCGAGTCTTTGTTAATTGATCGTTGATAATTGCATTGATCTTGTTGCTCTCCCTTTCTCTCTGCGAGTAAATGCAGCAAGATTAAGGCCTTTCCAATCAGCCCATCATTCATGTTCATGGACTGAGCTCCACTGGCTCCTACTGGGAGCTTTAGTCACAACCAGGGGACATCAACCATGCCCTGTCGAATTAATATATCGAAAATATATATCAAATCGGACCAACCAAATCAGTCAGTCCTGGATCAGATGAACAGAGCTGGTTTCTTATAGATATACAGGAGAAGTAGAAGTGACATAAGCATTTATGTAATGCTTTATGAATGTGTAATGGAGTGCTTATGTGGTGGAAGCAATAATGTAAAAGTGAACCACTGCAGTTCCTTACAACACTACATTATTAACATGACTCAACTACATAACATCAAACACTTCCTATCATCCATTGTATTATTGAAACTCTTCCTCTCCATATTGGGCTGCAGAGAGAGAGAGAGAGAGAGAGAGAGAGAGAGAGAGAGAGAGAGAGAGAGAGAGAGAGAGAGAGAGAGAGAGAGAGAGAGAGAGAGAGAGAGAGAGAGAGAGAGAGAGAGAGAGAGAGAGAGAGAGAGAGAGAGAGAGATGGAGAGAGAGAGAGAGCGAGAGAGAGAGAGACAGAGAGATCAGTAGAGTACTCTGTCTATGTAATAATTCTCTCTTCATATTCTATTCTGTTGCCTCTCTGATTCAGT
>NW_028164483.1:40000-45000 GCF_964263955.1 Coregonus lavaretus | reverse complement strand
GTCAGCAGTAGTGTATTATATAGGGACTAGGGGACCATTTGAGACCCAGCCCTAGGGGTTCTGGTCCGCAGTAGTGTATTATATAGGGACTAGGGGACCATTTGAGACCCAGCCCTAGGGGTTCTGGTCAGCAGTAGTGTATTATATAGGGACTAGGGGACCATTTGAGACCCAGCCCTAGGGGTTCTGGTCAGCAGTAGTGTATTATATAGGGGACTAGGGGACCATTTGAGACCCAACCCTAGGGGTTCTGGTCAGCAGTAGTGTATTATATAGGGACTAGGGGACCATTTGAGACCCGGCCCTAGGGGTTCTGGTCAGCAGTAGTGTATTATATAGGGACTAGGGGACCATTTGAGACCCAGCCCTAGGGGTTCTGGTCAGCAGTAGTGTATTATATAGGGACTAGGGGACCATTTGGGGTTCTGGTCAGCAGTAGTGTATTATATAGGGACTAGGGGACCATTTGAGACCCAGCCCTAGGGGTTCTGGTCAGCAGTAGTGTATTATATAGGGACTAGGGGACCATTTGAGACCCAGCCCTAGGGGTTCTGGTCAGCAGTAGTGTATTATATAGGGGACTAGGGGACCATTTGGGGTTCTGGTAAGCAGTAGTGTATTATATAGGGACTAGGGGACCATTTGGGGTTCTGGTCAGCAGTAGTGTATTATATAGGGACTAGGGGACCATTTGAGACCCAGCCCTAGGGGTTCTGGTCAGCAGTAGTGTATTATATAGGGACTAGGGGACCATTTGAGACCCAACCCTAGGGGTTCTGGTCAGCAGTAGTGTATTATATAGGGACTAGGATACCATTTGAGACCCAGCCCTAGGGGTTCTGGTCAGCAGTAGTGTATTATATAGGGACTAGGGGACCATTTGGGGTTCTGGTCAGCAGTAGTGTATTATATAGGGACTAGGGGACCATTTGGGGTTCTGGTCAGCAGTAGTGTATTATATAGGGACTAGGGGACCATTTGAGACCCAGCCCTAGGGGTTCTGGTCAGCAGTAGTGTATTATATAGGGGACTAGGGGACCATTTGGGGTTCTGGTAAGCAGTAGTGTATTATATAGGGACTAGGGGACCATTTGGGGTTCTGGTCAGCAGTAGTGTATTATATAGGGACTAGGGGACCATTTGAGACCCAGCCCTAGGGGTTCTGGTCAGCAGTAGTGTATTATATAGGGACTAGGGGACCATTTGAGACCCAAACCTAGGGGTTCTGGTCAGCAGTAGTGTATTATATAGGGACTAGGATACCATTTGAGACCCAGCCCTAGGGGTTCTGGTCAGCAGTAGTGTATTATATAGGGACTAGGGGACCATTTGGGGTTCTGGTCAGCAGTAGTGTATTATATAGGGACTAGGGGACCATTTGGGGTTCTGGTCAGCAGTAGTGTATTATATAGGGACTAGGGGACCATTTGAGACCCAGCCCTAGGGGTTCTGGTCAGCAGTAGTGTATTATATAGGGGACTAGGGGACCATTTGGGGTTCTGGTCAGCAGTAGTGTATTATATAGGGACTAGGGGTCCATTTGAGACCCGGCCCTAGGGGTTCTGGTCAGCAGTAGTGTATTATATAGGGACTAGGGGACCATTTGAGACCCAGCCCTAGGGGTTCTGGTCAGCAGTAGTGTATTATATAGGGACTAGGGGACCATTTGGGGTTCTGGTCAGCAGTAGTGTATTATATAGGGACTAGGGGACCATTTGAGACCCAGCCCTAGGGGTTCTGGTCAGCAGTAGTGTATTATATAGGGACTAGGGGACCATTTGAGACCCAGCCCTAGGGGTTCTGGTCAGCAGTAGTGTATTATATAGGGACTAGGGGACCATTTGAGACCCAGCCCTAGGGGTTCTGGTCAGCAGTAGTGTATTATATAGGGACTAGGGGACCATTTGAGACCCAGCCCTAGGGGTTCGGGTCAGCAGTAGTGTATTATATAGGGACTAGGGGACCATTTGAGACCCAGCCCTAGGGGTTCTGGTCAGCAGTAGTGTATTATATAGGGACTAGGGGACCATTTGAGACCCAGCCCTAGGGGTTCTGGTCAGCAGTAGTGTATTATATAGGGACTAGGATACCATTTGAGACCCAGCCCTAGGGGTTCTGGTCAGCAGTAGTGTATTATATAGGGACTAGGGGACCATTTGGGGTTCTGGTCAGCAGTAGTGTATTATATAGGGGACTAGGGGACCATTTGAGACCCAGTCCTAGGGGTTCTGGTCAGCAGTAGTGTATTATATAGGGACTAGGGGACCATTTGGGGTTCTGGTCAGCAGTAGTGTATTATATAGGGACTAGGATACCATTTGAGACCCAGCCCTAGGGGTTCTGGTCAGCAGTAGTGTATTATATAGGGACTAGGGGACCATTTGGGGTTCTGGTCAGCAGTAGTGTATTATATACGGACTAGGGGACCATTTGGGGTTCTGGTCAGCAGTAGTGTATTATATAGGGACTAGGGGACCATTTGAGACCCAGCCCTAGGGGTTCTGGTCAGCAGTAGTGTATTATATAGGGACTAGGGGACCATTTGAGACCCAGCCCTAGGGGTTCTGGTCAGCAGTAGTGTATTATATAGGGACTAGGGGACCATTTGAGACCCAGCCCTAGGGGTTCTGGTCAGCAGTAGTGTATTATATAGGGACTAGGGGACCATTTGAGACCCAGCCCTAGGGGTTCTGGTCAGCAGTAGTGTATTATATAGGGGACTAGGGGACCATTTGAGACCCAGCCCTAGGGGTTCTGGTCAGCAGTAGTGTATTATATAGGGACTAGGGGACCATTTGAGACCCAGTCCTAGGGGTTCTGGTCAGCAGTAGTGTATTATATAGGGACTAGGGGACCATTTGAGACCCAGTCCTAGGGGTTCTGGTCAGCAGTAGTGTATTATATAGGGACTAGGGGACCATTTGGGGTTCTGGTCAGCAGTAGTGTATTATATAGGGACTAGGGGACCATTTGGGGTTCTGGTCAGCAGTAGTGTATTATATAGGGACTAGGGGACCATTTGAGACCCAGCCCTAGGGGTTCTGGTCAGCAGTAGTGTATTACATAGGGACTAGGGGACCATTTGAGACCCAGCCCTAGGGGTTCTGGTCAGCAGTAGTGTATTATATAGGGGACTAGGGGACCATTTGAGACCCAGTCCTAGGGGTTCTGGTCAGCAGTAGTGTATTATATAGGGACTAGGATACCATTTGAGACCCAGCCCTAGGGGTTCTGGTCAGCAGTAGTGTATTATATAGGGACTAGGGGACCATTTGAGACCCAGCCCTAGGGGTTCTGGTCAGCAGTAGTGTATTATATAGGGACTAGGGGACCATTTGAGACCCAGCCCTAGGGGTTCTGGTCAGCAGTAGTGTATTATATAGGGACTAGGGGACCATTTGAGACCCAGCCCTAGGGGTTCTGGTCAGCAGTAGTGTATTATATAGGGACTAGGGGACCATTTGGGGTTCTGGTCAGCAGTAGTGTATTATATAGGGACTAGGGGACCATTTGAGACCCAGCCCTAGGGGTTCTGGTCAGCAGTAGTGTATTATATAGGGACTAGGGGACCATTTGGGGTTCTGGTCAGCAGTAGTGTATTATATAGGGACTAGGGGACCATTTGGGGTTCTGGTCAGCAGTAGTGTATTATATAGGGACTAGGGGACCATTTGAGACCCGGCCCTAGGGGTTCTGGTCAGCAGTAGTGTATTATATAGGGACTAGGGGACCATTTGGGGTTCTGGTCAGCAGTAGTGTATTATATAGGGACTAGGGGACCATTTGAGACCCAGCCCTAGGGGTTCTGGTCAGCAGTAGTGTATTATATAGGGACTAGGGGATCATTTGGGGTTCTGGTCAGCAGTAGTGTATTATATAGGGACTAAGGGACCATTTGAGACCCGGCCCTAGGGGTTCTGGTCAGCAGTAGTGTATTATATAGGGACTAGGGGACCATTTGAGACCCAGCCCTAGGGGTTCTGGTCAGCAGTAGTGTATTATATAGGGACTAGGGGACCATTTGAGACCCGGCCCTAGGGGTTCTGGTCAGCAGTAGTGTATTATATAGGGACTAGGGGACCATTTGAGACCCAGCCCTAGGGGTTCTGGTCAGCAGTAGTGTATTATATAGGGACTAGGGGACCATTTGAGACCCAGCCCTAGGGGTTCTGGTCAGCAGTAGTGTATTATATAGGGACTAGGGGACCATTTGAGACCCAGCCCTAGGGGTTCTGGTCAGCAGTAGTGTATTATATAGGGGACTAGGGGACCATTTGAGACCCAGCCCTAGGGGTTCTGGTCAGCAGTAGTGTATTATATAGGGACTAGGGGACCATTTGAGACCCAGCCCTAGGGGTTCTGGTCAGCAGTAGTGTATTATATAGGGACTAGGGGACCATTTGAGACCCGGCCCTAGGGGTTCTGGTCAGCAGTAGTGTATTATATAGGGACTAGGGGACCATTTGAGACCCAGCCCTAGGGGTTCTGGTCAGCAGTAGTGTATTATATAGGGACTAGGGGACCATTTGAGACCCGGCCCTAGGGGTTCTGGTCAGCAGTAGTGTATTATATAGGGACTAGGGGACCATTTGAGACCCAGCCCTAGGGGTTCTGGTCAGCAGTAGTGTATTATATAGGGACTAGGGGACCATTTGGGGTTCTGGTCAGCAGTAGTGTATTATATAGGGGACTAGGGGACCATTTGAGACCCAGCCCTAGGGGTTCTGGTCAGCAGTAGTGTATTATATAGGGACTAGGGGACCATTTGAGACCCAGCCCTATGGGTTCTGGTCAGCAGTAGTGTATTATATAGGGACTAGGGGACCATTTGGGGTTCTGGTCAGCAGTAGTGTATTATATAGGGACTAGGGGACCATTTGGGGTTCTGGTCAGCAGTAGTGTATTATATAGGGACTAGGGGACCATTTGAGACCCAGCCCTAGGGGTTCTGGTCAGCAGTAGTGTATTATATAGGGACTAGGGGACCATTTGGGGTTCTG
>NW_028164483.1:0-32500 GCF_964263955.1 Coregonus lavaretus | reverse complement strand
AGGCCCTGATTAGTGGGGAAGAATGACTGGTGTCCCAGGTCTAAATCAGTCCCTGATTGGTGGGGAACAATGTGAACAAACAGCAGTGGAACTGGCTTCCAAGTCCAGATTTGAATTGGACTAGAGGTTGGCGGTCTGTAGTTGTACACTACAGAGAAGTACACTCCATTCAAGAACACTTTCCACATTTGATATGAGGTTTTTAATAGTGTTATGATTTCATGTGATAATAGTATCATGGGGACCAGGTTAGAGTTACTAGATAATTGGCTTGGTGCCACGGAGTCTACATTCCGTTATGTCAAAGGAGATTACTGATGTTTATGATAGCATGGTCGACGGACAGGATATAGTGACTTGGGGGTTAAAGGGTAATAACAGCAAAGAACGGGAGTGCCCGTGATGAGTGGATCTTTGTTCTGGAGTGAGGGAGATGGTAGAGGCAAAGCTCTGTCCTTCTGTTATAACTAACCATGGTACCATATTAAATATTTAATGTGAACCCCCCCCCCATCAAAATTGTCTTCAGTATATTCTGATATCCTTGATCACTTGATACCCTAGAAACTCATCATAACAACATTCTATCACTTCATGGCAGTTGTAAAGAACCCAGGGGTGTAGGGTGAAGTCGCCCCTAATGATGAAGGTCAGGATTGGGGAAGAGGAAGCTGGTCCTAAATCTCTCCACCCCGGAGCGGGTAAGAGTGTCCTGTCACATGACTAAATGGCTCCAGTGTTTATGACCTGAGAGCTGAGAGAAACTCCTCTGTCACTGGGACATTTACATGCATTCATTATATCTCTCTCTCTCTCTCTCTCTTTCTCTCCACCAAATCGCTCTCGCTCTATCTTCCCCACTCTCTCTCTCTCTCTCTCTCTCTCTCTCTCTCTCTCTCTCTCTCTCTCTCTCTCTCTCTCTCTCTCTCTCTCTCTCTCTCTCTCTCTCTCTCTCTCTCCCTCCCTCCTCTCTCCATGCCTCCTCACGCCCTCCTCTCTCTCTCTCTCTCTCTCTCTCTCTCTCTCCCTCCTCTCTCCATGCCTCCTCACGCCCTCCTCTCTTTCTTTCTCTCTCTCTCTCTCTCTCTCTCTCTGTCTCTGTCTCTCTGTCTCTCTCTCTCCCTGACTCTCTCTCTCCCTGACTCTCTCTCTCTCTCTCTCTCTCTCTCTCTCTCTCTCCTCTCCATGCCTCCTCACACCCTCCTTCCTCCCCCTCTCTCTCTCTCTGTTCCTGTCTTCTCTCTGTAATGACTCCCTTGCTGCATCATTATCACCTTCACTCATTAAAAAACAACATGATGACACACACACACACACACACACACACACACACTGTCACGATCGTTAGAGTGAGTGGACCAAGGCGCAGCGTGATGAACGAACATACTTTATTTAAAGAGAGTAAACACTCGAACAAAACAATAAACGATACCGTGACGTCCAAAAGTACAAACCAAAAGGAACAAACCAACTGGAACAAGATCCCACAACTATTGTGGGAAAACAGCCTCTATAAATATGGCTCCCAATCAGAGACAACCAGCAACAGCTGACACTCGTTGCCTCTGATTGGGAACCACTCGGGCCAACACAGAAATACAATACATAGAATATACACACCCTGGCTCAACATATAGAGTCCCAGAGCCAGGGTGTGACAATACCCCCCCCCTAAAGGCGCGGACTGCGACCGCGCCTAAACATAAACAAACCAGGGGAGGGCTGGGTGGGCATTCCTGCTCGGAGGCGGTTCCGGCTCCGGGCTCTCCCACCACCCTCCAATAATACCCCCGTAGCGTCCCTGGTCCGGTCTGGCCCCGCTGGCTGGAGGTGGACTGGACATCGTAGGAGCGGATTGCTTAGGCTCCGGTGTGGAGCAGCTGACCGGTACCTGACCAGGCACCGGTGACCCAGGCACGGGTTGTGCCGGACTGACGACGCACACCCCTGGCTTGGTGCGTGGAGCAGGAACGGGCCGGACCGGGCTGACGATGCGCACCCCTGGCTTGGTGCGTGGAGCAGCAACGGGCCGGACCGGGCTGACGATGCGCACCCCTGGCTTGGTGCGTGGAGCAGGAACGGGCCGGACCGGGCTGACGACTCGCACCCCTGGCTTGGTGCGTGGAGCAGGAACGGGCCGGACCGGGCTGACGACTCGCACCCCTGGCTTGGTGCGTGGAGCAGGAACGGGCCGGACCGGGCTGACGACGCGCACCCCTGGCTTGGTGCGTGGAGCAGGAACGGGCCGGACCGGGCTGACGACGCGCACCCCTGGCTTGGTGCGTGGAGCAGGAACGGGCCGGACCGGGCTGACGACGCGCACCCCTGGCTTGGTGCGTGGAGCAGGAACGGGCCGGACCGGGCTGACGACGCGCACCCCTGGCTTGGTGCGTGGAGCAGGAACGGGCCGGACCGGGCTGACGACGCGCACCCCTGGCTTGGTGCGTGGAGCAGGAACGGGCCGGACCGGGCTGACGACGCGCACCCCTGGCTTGGTGCGTGGAGCAGGAACGGGCCGGACCGGGCTGACGACTCGCACCCCTGGCTTGGTGCGTGGAGCACGGGCCGGACCGGGCTGATGACTCGCACCCCTGGCTTGGTGCGTGGAGCAGGAACGGGCCGGACCGGGCTGACGATGCGCACCCCTGGCTTGGTGCGTGGAGCAGGAACAGGCCGGACCGGGCTGGCGACGCACACCGTAGGCTTGGTGCGAGTGGCAGGAACAGGCCGGGCCGGGCTGGCGACGCACACCGTAGGCTTGGTGCGAGGAGCAGGAACAGGCCGGGCCGGGCTGGCGACGCACACCGTAGGCTTGGTGCGAAGGGCAGGAACAGGCCGGGCCGGGCTGGCGACGCACACCGTAGGCTTAGTGCGAGGAGCAGGAACAGGCCGGGCCGGGCTGGCGACGCGCACCGTAGGCTTGGTGCGAGTGGCAGGAACAGGCCGGGCCGGGCTGGCGACGCGCACCGTAGGCTTGGTGCGAGGAGCAGGAACAGGCCGGGCCAGGCTGTGGAGACGGATAGGAGGCCTGGAGTGAAGAGCTGCCACAACCCGTCCTGGCTGAATGCCTACCTTCACACACTCTGTGTGAGGCATCAGCACAGGACGTACAGGGCTGTGTACCCGTACTGGCATAACAGCACGTGACACTGGCGCAGGATATCCGGGACTGAGGAGAGGCACTGGAGACCACGAGCGCTGAGCCGGCACACTCCGTCCTGGCTGCATGCCCACCTTCGCACGACACGTGCGGGGTGCTCGCACAGGACGTACCGGACTATGCCGGACCACTCGTGGCACAGTACGCAGCTCCGCATACCGCGGAACCTGCCCAGTCTCATGCTGCCATGCCTGAGTACGGGGAGTTGGCTCTGCTCTCCATCCAGGCTCCGCCAACCTGCCTTCTGGCCCCCCAAACCCGGTGGCCTCCTCTCCTAATCTCCCAATTCGCCCTGTGGCAGCCTCCTGCTGCCCAGTCGCCCATGCCGTGTGCCCCCCCTAAAAATTTTCTGGGGTTGCCTCTCGTCCGTCCGACGACGACACTGTTGACGCCGTTGCTCCTCTCTCGCCAGGGCCTTAATCTTAGCCCATGGCCCTTTGCCCCCGAGCATGTCCTCCCAGGACCACGATTTGCCCACCTGGGCCATCGCCAACCTCTCCAGCTCCTTTCCCGGCGCTTCCTCCCATGTCCAGGCCGCCTGCTCCTGGACACGCTGCTTGGTCCTGGTATGGTGGGATCTTCTGTCACGGTCGTTAGACGGAGTAGACCAAGGCGCAGCGTTGCAGGCAAACATATTTATTTAAAGAGAGTAAACCCTCGAACAAAACAACAAACGATACGTGCAGTCCTACGGTACAGACCAAAAGGAACAAACCAACTGGAACAAGATCCCACAACTATTGTGGGAAAACAGCCTCTATAAATATGGCTCCCAATCAGAGACAACCAGCAACAGCTGACACTCGTTGCCTCTGATTGGGAACCACTCGGGCCAACACAGAAATACAATACATAGAATATACACACCCTGGCTCAACATATAGAGTCCCAGAGCCAGGGTGTGACACACACACACACACACACACACACACACACACACACACACACACACACACACACCTGTAAAGAGGAGGTGTTTAACCATTGAGGGTTTTGACCAGATATATTGTAGTATATATAGGGAATAGGGTTCTGACCAGATATACTGTAGTCTATATAGGGAATAGGGTTTTGATCAGATATATTGTAGTCTATATAGGGAATAGGGTTTTGACCAGATATATTGTAGTCTATATAGGGAATAGGGTTTTGATCAGATATATTGTAGTCTATATAGGGAATAGGGTTTTGACCAGATATATTGTAGTCTATATAGGGAATAGGGTTTTGACCAGATATATTGTAGTCTATATAGGGAATAGGGTTTTGATCAGATATATTGGTCTATATAGGGAATAGGGTTTTGACCAGATATATTGTAGTCTATATAGGGAATAGGGTTTTGATCAGATATATTGTAGTCTATATAAGGAATAGGTTTTTGACCAGACATATTGTAGTCTATATAGGGAATAGGGTTTTGATCAGAAATATTGGTCTATATAGGGAATAGGGTTTTGACCAGATATATTGTAGTCTATATAGGGAATAGGGTTTTGACCAGACATATTGTAGTCTATATAGGGAATAGGGTTTTGACCAGATATATTGTAGTCTATATAGGGAATAGGGTTTTGACCAGATATATTGTAGTCTATATAGGGAATAGGGTTTTGACCAGACATATTGTAGTCTATATAGGGAATAGGGTTTTGACCAGATATATTCTAGTCTATATAGGGAATAGGGTTTTGACCAGATATATTCTAGTCTATATAGGGAATAGGGTTTTGACCAGATATATTCTAGTCTATATAGGGAATAGGGTTTTGACCAGATATATTATAGTCTATATAGGGAATAGGGTTTTGACCAGACATATTGTAGTCTATATAGGGAATAGGGTTTTGACCAGATATATTGTAGTCTATATAGGGAATAGGGTTTTGACCAGATATATTGTAGTCTATATAGGGAATAGGGTTTTGACCAGATATATTGTAGTCTATATAGGGAATAGGGTTTTGACCAGATATATTGTAGTCTATATAGGGAATAGGGTTTTGACCAGACATATTGTAGTCTATATAGGGAATAGGGTTTTGACCAGATATATTGTAGTCTATATAGGGAATAGGGTTTTGATCAGATATATTGGTCTATATAGGGAATAGGGTTTTGACCAGATATATTGCAGTCTATATAGGGAATAGGGTTTTGACCAGATATATTGTAGTCTATATAGGGAATAGGGTTTTGATCAGATATATTGTAGTCTATATAGGGAATAGGGTTTTGACCAGATATATTGTAGTCTATATAGGGAATAGGGTTTTGACCAGATATATTGTAGTCTATATAGGGAATAGGGTTTTGACCAGATATATTGTAGTCTATATAGGGAATAGGGTTTTGACCAGGGTGACGATCTCCTTCCAGAGAGACATCAGGGACTGTAACATACTCTGTTTCATGGAATCATGGCTCTCTCCGGACATACTGTCCCCATCCATCCAGCTAGCAGGGTTCTCTGTCCATCGCGCGGACAGGAAAGAAAGAACTCTCCCGGAAGAAGAAAGGTGGAGGTTCATATTTCATGATTAACTACTGATGGTGTGATTGTGGTAACGTACAGGAACTCAAGTCCTTTTGTTCTCCCGATCTGGAATACCTCACCATCAAATGCCGACCGCATTACCTCCCTAGTGAATTGTCTTCGGTCATCGTCATGGCCGTGTATATTCCCCCGCAAGCCAACACCGCAACAGCTCTCAAAGAACTACACTGAAAATCGCATTGAAAATCATGACGTTTTATCAACACATCGCCTGCGCTACTCGCTCATCATGAATTCTTGACCATTGCTTCTCCCCCTTCTGGGACGGCTACAAGGCTTCCCCCGCCATCCATTTCGGTAAATCAGATCATGCCTCCATTCTGCTCCTCCCTTCCTATAGGCAGAAACTTAAACAGGAAGTATCCGTGGTAAGAACTATTAAACGTTGGTCTGACCAATTGGAATCTATGCTTCAAGATTGAGGCGCCGATGTGGGCCTCCGCCGCTCACGAGGACAGTGAGCTCTCGTTCTCCGTGGCCGACGTGAGCAAGACATTTAAGCATGCTAACCCTTGCAAGGCTGCCGGCTCAGACGGCATCCCAAACCGTGTCCTCAGAGCATGTGCAGACCAGCTGGCTGGAGTGTTTACGGACATATTCAATCTCTCCCTATCCCAGTCTGTTGTCCCCACTTGCTTTAAGATGTCCACCATTGTTCCTGTACCCAAGAAAGCGAAGGTAAATGAACAAAATGACTTTTTCATATTAGCACTCACTTCTGTCATCATGAAGTGCTTTGAGAGGCTAGTTAAGCATCATATCACCTCTACCTTACCTGACACCCTAGACCCACTACAATTTGCATACCGCCCTAACAGATCCACGGATTACGCAATCGCACCGCACACAGCCCTATCTCACCTGGACAAGAGGAATACCTACAATCTTAGAAAAAAGGGTTACAAAAGGGTTCTTTGAGGAGGGATAGGGTTCTACCAATAACTGTTTTGATCTGAAGAACCCTTTTTGGAAGACAAGGGTTCTTTGTAAGGCAAAAGGTTCTACCTAAAACCTTTAACATCCTAAGAACTGTTTTTGGAAGAAAGGGTTCTTGATGATTATTTGGCAGGTAAGAAGGATTCTACATAGGACCATATATAATATTTCCAAGCATGTTCTATTGCAGGGAGATTTTCTGAATTGTTTGTTTTACTGTAATATTTGTGTTTTTTGCATGTACATTGCTTGGTTAGTGAATGTTATGCTACACAAAGATAAGTAACATTTTCTAAACTAATCCAAATATGGATTTATATAGCACCCGTTACAGAGATGGTTGATCCAGTTTAGATGATTGAGGTAGTCTCAGTATTCAATCTTCCCTACCCTCGGCAGTCGTTCTGAATGCAGGCTGCAGGTGATTCCACTTGCTAGATATCCTGCCTCTGGCTGGATTCCAATAGGAATCACACATTACTTTGCAAGGCAGCATAATGTGACTAGTAGGTCTGATGAGGCCAGTAAACCAGGAGGTTCCTAACACCGCTGTGTTGGGGTATAATTAGACCCTCAACAAAAGGCCTTGTGATATATATGTATTGTATTTCCATAAATAATAACATGTTAAAGGCTAATAAGGCTGGTGGAACCGTTCAGAGGGTTCTAGAAAGAACCCTCCAAAGATAAAATGGTTCTCGGTAGAACCCTTCACAGACGGTTCCAGGAAGAACCTTTAAATGATAAAATGGTTCTCGGTAGAACCCTTCACAGACGGTTCCAGGAAGAACCTTTAAATGATAAAATGGTTCTCGGTAGAACCATGTACAGGGGGTTCTTTGAAGAACCCTACATAGAAGGTTCTAGATAGAACCCTCTACAAAGGGTTCAACCCAGCACCAAAAAGGGTTCTTCTGTGGGGACAAACCGAAGAACCCTGTATGATTCTACTTAGCACCCTTTTCTTCTAAGAGTGTATGTAAGAATGCTGTTCAACTACAGCTAAGCCTTCAACACCAGAGTTCCCTTCAAGCTCATCATTAATCTCCGGGCCCTGGGTCTGAACCCCACCCTGTACAACGGAGTCCTGGACTTCCTGACAGGCCGCCCCCAGGTGGTGAAGGTAGGAAACAACACCTCCACTTCGCTGATCCTCAACACTGGGGTCCCTCAAGGGTGTGTGCTCAGCCCCATCCTGTACTCCCTGTTCACCCATGACTGTGTGGCCACGCATATCTCCAACTCAATCATCAAGTTTGCAGACGACACAACAGTAGTAGGCTTGATTACCAACAATGACGAGACCACCTACAGGGAGGAGGTGAGGGCTCTGGGAGTGTGGTGCCAGGAAAATAACCTCTCACTCAACGTCAACCAAATGAATGAGCTGATCGTGGACTTCAGGAGACATCAGAGAGCATGCCCACATCCACATGGCCCCTAAGACCATCAATAACTTCTACAGATGCACCATTGAGAGCATCCTGTCGGGCTGTATCACCACCTGGTACGGCAACTGCACCGACCGCAACCACAGCGCTCTCCAGAGGGTGGTGCGGTCTGCCCAACGCATCACTGGGTGGGCACACTGCCTGCCCTCCAGGACACCTACAGCACCCGATGTCACAGGAAGGCCAAAAAGATCATCAAGGACATCAACCACCCGAGCCCCTGCCTGTTCACTCCGCTATCAACGATATTATAACCGCGATTGATAATAGACAGTACTGTGCAGCCATCTTCATCGACCTGGCCAAGGCTTTCGACTCTGTCAACCACCGCATTCTTATTGGCAGACTAAATAGCCTTGGTTTCTCAAATGACTGCCTCGCCTGGTTCACCAACTACTTCTCAGATACAGTTCAGTGTGTCAAATCGGAGGGCCTGTTGTCTGGACCTATGGCAGTCTCTATGGGGGTGCCACAGGGTTCAATTCTTGGGCCGACACTTTTCGCCGTGTATATCAATGATGTCGCTCTTGCTGCTGGTGACTCTCAGATCCATCTCTACGCAGACGACACCATTTTGTATACATCTGGCCCTTCATTGGACACTGTGTTAACAAACCTCCAAACGAGCTTCAATGCCATACAACAATCCTTCAGTAGCCTTCAACTGCTCTTAAACACTAGTAAAACTAAATGCATGCTATTCAATCGAACGCTGCTGGCACTCGCCCACCCGACTAGAATCACCACTCTCGACGGGTCTGACCTAGAGTATGTGGACAACTACAAATACCTAGGTGTCTGGTTAGACTGTAAACTCAACTTCCAGACTCACATAAAGAATCTCCAATCCAAAGTTAAATCTAGAATCGGCTTCCTATTTCGCAACAAAGCCTCCTTCACTCATGCTGCCAAACATGCCCTCGTAAAACTGACTATCCTACCGATCCTTGACTTCGGCGATGTCATTTACAAAATAGCCTCCAACACTCTACTCAGCAAATTGGATGTAGTCTATCACAGTGCCATCCGTTTTGTCTCCAAAGCCCCATACACTACCCACCACTGTGACCTGTACGCTCTTGTTGGCTGGTCCTCACTACATGTTCGTCGTCAAACCCACTGGCTCCAGGCCATCTATAAATCACTGCTAGGCAAATCCCCGCCTTATCTTAGCTCATTGGTCACCATAGTAGCACCCACCCGTAGTCTGCGCTCCAGCAGGTATATCTCACTGGTCATTCCCAAAGCCAACACCTCCTTTGGCCGCCATTCCTTCCAGTTCTCTGCTGCCAATGACTGGAACGAATTGCAAAAATCTCTGAAGCTGGAGACTCTTATCTCCCTCACTAACTTTAAGCATCAGTTGTCAGAGCACCTTACCGATCACTGCACCTGTACACAGCCCATCTGAAATTAGCCCACCCAACTACCTCATCCCTATATTGTTATTTATTTTGCTCTTTTGCACCCCAGTATCTCTATTTGCACATAATCTCTTGCACATCTAGCATTCCAGTGTTAATACTATTGTAATTATTCTGCACTATAGCCTATTTATTGCCTTACCTCCATAACTTGATACATTTGCACACACTGTATATATATTTTCTGTTGTATTTTTGACTTTATGTTTTTTACCCCATATGTAACTCTGTGTTGTTTTTATTGCACTGCTTTGCTTTATCTTGGCCAGGTCGCAGTTGTAAATGAGAACCTGTTCTCAACTGGCTTACCTGGTTAACTAAAGGTGAAATAAAAAAATAAAAAATCATCTAGAAGGCGGAGACAGTGCAGGTGCATCAAAGCTGGGACCGAGAGACTGAAAAACTGCTTCTATCTCCAGGCCATCAGTCTGTTAAATAGTCACCACTAGCCGGCCTACGCCCAGTACTCTGCCTTGAACTTAGTCACTGTTACTAGCCGGCTACCAACCAATACTCAACCCTGCACCTTAGAGACTGCTGCCCTATGTACATAGTCATTCAACACTGGTCACTTGAATAATGTTTACATACTGTTTTACCCACTTCATATGTATATACTGTATTCTAGTCATGGTTCATCCTATATAACTACTGCTGTACACACCCTTTATATTCATATACTGTCCATACACACCATTATATATACTGAACAAAAATATAAACGCAACAGTTTCAAAGATTTATCTGAGTTACAGTTCATGTAAGGAAATCAGTCAATTGAAATAAATTCATTAGGCCCTAATCTATGGATTTCACGTGACTGGGAATACAGATGTTGGACACAGATACCTTCAAACAAAGGTAGGAGTGTGGATCAGAAAACCAATCAGTATCTGGTGTGACCACCATTTGCCTCATGCAGAGCGACACATCTCCTTCACATGGAGTTGATCAGGCTGTTGATTGTGGCCTGTGGAATGTTGTCCCACTCCTCTTCAATGGCTGTGCGAAGTTTCTGGATATTGGCGGGAACTGGAACACGCTGTCGTACACGTCGATCCAGAGCATCCCAAACGTGCTTAATGGATGACATGTCTGGTGAGAATGCAGGCCATGGAAGAACTGGGACATTTTCAGCTTCCAGGAATTGTGTACAGATCCTTGCGACATGGAGCCGTGCATTATCATGCTGAAACATGAGGTGATGGCGGCGGATGAATGGCACGACAATGGGCCTCAGGATCTCGTCACGGTATCTCTGTTCATTCAAATTGCCATCGATAAAATGCAATTGTGTTTGTTGTCCGTAGCTTATGCCTGCCCATACCATAACCCCACCGCCACCATGGGGCACTCTGTTCACAACGTTGACATCAGCAAACCACTCGCCCACACAACGCCATACATGTGGTCTGCGGTTGTGAGGCTGGTTGGATTATCTTGGCAAAGGAGAAATGCTTACTAACAGGGATGTAAACACATTTGTGCACAAAATGTTAGAGAAATAAGCTTTTTTACTCTCTCTCTCTCTCTCTCTCTCTCTCTCTCTCTCTCTCCCTCCCTCGGTCTCTCTCAGCTCTGTAGTGAATGGGTCAACAGTGGAATTCTGGGTAAATGATTACACTAGATAAATTATATAATGTGTCTGTAATGACCCTCGGAATCACAGGCATTTTACTCTCTGCACACACACACACACAGACACACACAGACACACACACAAAGACACACACACACACACAGACATACACACACACACACACACACACACACACACAGCCACACACACACACACACACACACACACACACACACACACACAGCCACACACACACAGACACACACACACACACACACACACACAGACACACACAGACACACACACAAAGACACACACACACACACAGACATACACACACACACACACACACACACACACACACAGCCACACACACACACACACACACACACACACACACAGCCACACACACAAAGACACACACACACACACACACACACACACACAGACACTCTCTTTCTGTGGTATGGCTGTATCAACATAGACTTTAGACTCAAAGGGAAGACCACAGTAGAATCACTGTATCAGTAGGAGGACTGGTCCAGAATCACTGTATCAGTAGGAGGACTGGTCCAGAATCACTGTATCAGTAGGAGGACTGGTCCAGCATCACTGTATCAGCAGGAGGACTGGTCCAGCATCACTGTATCAGTAGGAGGACTGGTCCAGAATCACTGTATCAGTAGGAGGACTGGTCCAGCATCACTGTATCAGTAGGAGGACTGGTCCAGCATGACTGTATCAGTAGGAGGACTGGTCCAGAATCACTGTATCAGTAGGAGGACTGGTCCAGCATCACTGTATCAGTAGGAGGACTGGTCCAGCATCACTGTATCAGTAGGAGGACTGGTCCAGCATCACTGTATCAGTAGGAGGACTGGTCCAGCATCACTGTATCAGCAGGAGGACTGGTCCAGCATCACTGTATCAGCAGGAGGACTGGTCCAGCATCACTGTATCAGCAGGAGGACTGGTCCAGCATCACTGTATCAGTAGGAGGACTGGTCCAGCATCACTGTATCAGTAGGAGGACTGGTCCAGCATCACTGTATCAGTAGGAGGACTGGTCCAGCATCACTGTATCAGCAGGAGGACTGGTCCAGCATCACTGTATCAGCAGGAGGACTGGTCCAGCATCACTGTATCAGTAGGAGGACTGGTCCAGCATCACTGTATCAGTAGGAGGACTGGTCCAGCATCACTGTATCAGCAGGAGGACTGGTCCAGCATCACTGTATCAGCAGGAGGACTGGTCCAGCATCACTGTATCAGCAGGAGGACTGGTCCAGCATCACTGTATCAGTAGGAGGACTGGTCCAGCATCACTGTATCAGTAGGAGGACTGGTCCAGCATCACTGTATCAGTAGGAGGACTGGTCCAGCATCACTGTATCAGCAGGAGGACTGGTCCAGCATCACTGTATCAGCAGGAGGACTGGTCCAGCATCACTGTATCAGTAGGAGGACTGGTCCAGCATCACTGTATCAGCAGGAGGACTGGTCCAGCATCACTGTATCAGTAGGAGGACTGGTCCAGCATCACTGTATCAGTAGGAGGACTGGTCCAGCATCACTGTATCAGTAGGAGGACTGGTCCAGCATCACTGTATCAGTAGGAGGACTGGTCCAGTATCACTGTATCAGTAGGAGTACTGGTCCAGCATCACTGTATCAGTAGGAGGACTGGTCCAGCATCACTGTATCAGTAGGAGGACTGGTCCAGCATCACTGTATCAGTAGGAGGACTGGTCCAGCATCACTGTATCAGTAGGAGTACTGGTCCAGCATCACTGTATCAGTAGGAGGACTGGTCCAGCATCACTGTATCAGTAGGAGGACTGGTCCAGCATCACTGTATCAGTATGAGGACTGGTCCAGCATCACTGTATCAGTAGGAGGACTGGTCCAGCATCACTGTATCAGTAGGAGGACTGGTCCAGCATCACTGTATCAGTAGGAGGACTGGTCCAGCATCACTGTATCAGCAGGAGGACTGGTCCAGCATCACTGTATCAGCAGGAGGACTGGTCCAGCATCACTGTATCAGTAGGAGGACTGGTCCAGCATCACTGTATCAGTAGGAGTACTGGTCCAGCATCACTGTATCAGTAGGAGGACTGGTCCAGCATCACTGTATCAGTAGGAGGACTGGTCCAGCATCACTGTATCAGTAGGAGGACTGGTCCAGCATCACTGTATCAGTAGGAGGACTGGTCCAGCATCACTGTATCAGTAGGAGGACTGGTCCAGCATCACTGTATCATATTGCTGCCAAACATGCCCTCGTAAAACTGACTATCCTACCGATCCTTGACTTCGGCGATGTCATTTACAAAATAGCCTCCAACACTCTACTCAGCAAATTGGATGTAGTCTATCACAGTGCCATCCGTTTTGTCTCCAAAGCCCCATACACTACCCACCACTGTGACCTGTACGCTCTTGTTGGCTGGTCCTCACTACATGTTCGTCGTCAAACCCACTGGCTCCAGGCCATCTATAAATCACTGCTAGGCAAATCCCCGCCTTATCTTAGCTCATTGGTCACCATAGCAGCACCCACCCGTAGTCTGCGCTCCAGCAGGTATATCTCACTGGTCATTCCCAAAGCCACACCTCCTTTGGCCGCCATTCCTTCCAGTTCTCTGCTGCCAATGACTGGAACGAATTGCAAAAATCTCTGAAGCTGGAGACTCTTATCTCCCTCAATAACTTTAAGCATCAGTTGTCAGAGCACCTTACCGATCACTGCACCTGTACACAGCCCATCTGAAATTAGCCCACCCAACTACCTCATCCCTATATTGTTATTTATTTTGCTCTTTTGCACCCCAGTATCTCTATTTGCACATAATCTCTTGCACATCTAGCATTCCAGTGTTAATACTATTGTAATTATTCTGCACTATAGCCTATTTATTGCCTTACCTCCATAACTTGCTACATTTGCACACACTGTATATATATTTTCTGTTGTATTTCTGACTTTATGTTTTTTTTTACCCCATATGTAACTCTGTGTTGTTTTTATTGCACTACTTTGCTTTATCTTGGCCAGGTCGCAGTTGTAAATGAGAACCTGTTCTCAACTGGCTTACCTGGTTAAATAAAGGTGAAATAAATAAAAAAATAAAAAAATATATATATATCAGTAGGAGGATCCTACGGTCCAGCATCACTGTATCAGAAGGAGGACTGGTCCAGCATTGTAGTGACTCCACAATACTAACCTAAATGACAGAGTGAAAAGAAGGAAGCCCGCACAGAATACAACTAAGGAAATACTGCAAAAAAATGTAGCAAAGAAAATATATTTTTGTAATTAATGCAAATCCAACACAACACCACTCTTCATATTTTCAAGCATGGTTGTGGCTGCATCATGTTATGGGTATGCTTGTCATCGGCAAGGACTAGGGAATTTTAAAAAAAATATAAAAATAAATTTAATAGATCTAAGCACAGGCAAAATCCTAGAAGAAAACCCGGTTCAGTCTGCTTTCCACCAGACACTGGGAGACAAATTCACCTTTCAGCAGGACAATAAAACACAAGGCCAAATAAAAACTGGAGTTGCTTACCAAGACGACATTGAATGTTACTGAGTGGCCTAGTTACAGTTTTGACATATATTGGCTTGAAAATCTATGGCAAGACTTGAAAATGTCTGTCTAGCAATGACCAACAACCAACTTGACAGAGCTTGAAGAATTTTTAAAAGAAAAATGGACAAATGTTGCACAATCCAGGTGTGGAAAGCTCTTAGAGACTTACCCAGAAAGACTCACAGCTGTAATCGCTGCCAAAGGTGCTTCTACAAAGTATTGACTCAGGTGTGTGAATACTTACGTAATCAAGATATAGAAATAAAAAATTAAAATAATTCTTCCTCTTTGACATTACAGAGTATTTTGTGTAGAGTGTTGACAAGAAATGACAATTAAATCCATTTTTGTAACGCGACAAAATGTATAAAAAGTGTGAATACTTTCTAAAGGGACTGTGTATAGTGCACTACTTAGGGTCTTGGTTAGTGCACTACTTAGGGTCTTGGTTAAAACTATTTAGCTTTTTAGGGAATATTCAACGAGTCAACACTGGAGATATTAGGTAAGGTGCTGGGGCCATTGCAGTATATAATTCAACGAGTCAACACTGGAGATATTAGGTAAGAGGCCATTGCAGTATATAATTCAACATGTCAACACTGGAGATATTAGGTAAGGTGTTAGGGCCATTTTAGTGCCCACAGTAGCAGTGGTAGTTTATCATTCAGCCATTTTACCTCACCCATCTGGTTGATGGTGCCACCCCTGGCAGCCATTTTGTGTCCTACCCCTC
This sequence comes from Coregonus lavaretus, assembly GCF_964263955.1. Taxonomy (NCBI): domain Eukaryota; kingdom Metazoa; phylum Chordata; class Actinopteri; order Salmoniformes; family Salmonidae; genus Coregonus; species Coregonus lavaretus. The sequence goes on along the minus strand of NW_028164483.1, from coordinate 17,052 downwards.
CTAGTTGCAGTGGGAGTGAATGGTTGAGTTCCTGCCCAACTAGATGCACAGGCATTGCATTGCATCAACCAATGGTTGTGTGCCAAGTAAATTATACCTATCCAGGTGTTGTAAGATTTGGCATGCGTCTGCAATATAGTCGGGGAGGAACTCAACCAATGTGAATTCAGCAGCCATGTTGTGTCCGAGCCCTCCCAGTTGCAGTGGAAGGGAATGTGAATGAGTGAAACTGGTAGTACCTCCAGACCACGCGTTGGGGCAGCCTGCCCAGGGCTCCAGCCAGTTTGTGAGCGATGTCCTCTGAGAGGTATTTGACCCCGGCGCCAAACGATACCACTACGAACCCATGCTCTGCCGTGTCACTCACCCACGACTCAAACTCCTGCATCACACACACAGAGACACACAGAGAGAGAGAGAGAGAGAGAGGAGACAGTTCAAATCTAGACATAGGACTATCTGTTGTCCAACACAACAACACACAGACACACACACACACCTAACACCCCGTGACTACCGTCTCCATGACTACCCCCTCCATGACTACTGTACCCACGACTACTGTATCTCTGGACTCTTTTTGCATCATCGTCAAACTTTATTGATATCAAACAGAGAACCAAACCATAACAGAATGTGATGTCACAGGCCAGCACGACAGTCACGTGATAATTCTACTTCCTGTCTGTCTCCCATGACCCTGGTTGACCCCTGAGTGAGGTGATAGTCCCCACCCCTCTCTCTGTGTCACAAGTTTCTCCTAGGTACATATCTAGGATCAGCTTCCCCTCCCCCAATCCTAACCATAAAAAAAAAAAAACGTTATTTAACTAGGCAAGTCAGTTAAGAACAAAATTCTTATTTAAAATGACGGCCTACCCTGGACCAATTGTGTGAAGCCCTATGGGGACTCACAATCACGGCCGGATTGCGATACAGCCTGGAATCGAACCAGGGGGGTTTGTAGTGACGCCTCTAGCACTGAGATGCAGCGCCTTAGACCGCTGCGCCACTCGGGAGTCGGGGAACCATTAGTGGGGGGAAATGAAGTGACGCCTCCAGCACTGAGATGCAGCGCCTTAGACCGCTGCGCCACTCGGGAGTCGGGGAACCATTAGTGGGGGGAAATGTAGTGACGCCTCCAGCACTGAGATGCAGCGCCTTAGACCGCTGCGCCACTCGGGAGTCGGGGAACCATTAGTGGGGGGAAATGTAGTGACGCCTCCAGCACTGAGATGCAGCGCCTTAGACCGCTGCGCCACTCGGGAGTCGGGGAACCATTAGTGGGGGGTCTGTAGTGACGCCTCTAGCACTGAGATGCAGCGCCTTAGACCGCTGCGCCACTCGGGAGTCGGGGAACCATTAGTGGGGGGTCTGTAGTGACGCCTCCAGCACTGAGATGCATTGCCTTAGACCGCTGCACCACTCGGGAGTCGGGGAACCATTAGTGGGGGGAAATGTAGTGACGCCTCCAGCACTGAGATGCAGCGCCTTAGACCGCTGCGCCACTCGGGAGTCGGGGAACCATTAGTGGGGGGAAATGTAGTGACGCCTCCAGCACTGAGATGCAGCGCCTTAGACCGCTGCGCCACTCGGGAGTCGGGGAACCATTAGTGGGGGGAAATGTAGTGACGCCTCCAGCACTGAGATGCAGCGCCTTAGACCGCTGCGCCACTCGGGAGTCGGGGAACCATTAGTGGGGGGGAAATGTAGTGACGCCTCCAGCACTGAGATGCAGCGCCTTAGACCGCTGCGTCATCTCGGGAGTCGGGGAACCATTAGTGGGGGAAATGGACCCAAGATCAACATCTAGGGATAACATTACCCTCCTCCCTGTGTCCTAAAGGGCATCCATAGGGGTCTAGGGATAACATTACCCTCCTCCCTGTGTCCTAAAGGGCATCCATAGGGGTCTAGGGATAACATTACCCTCCTCCCTGTGTCCTAAAGGGCATCCATAGGGGTCTAGGGATAACATTACCCTACTCCCTGTGTCCTAAAGGACATCCATAGGGGTCTAGGGATAACATTACCCTACTCCCTGTGTCCTAAAGGGCATCCATAGGGGTCTAGGGATAACATTACCCTACTCCCTGTGTCCTAAAGGACATCCATAGGGGTCTAGGGATAACATTACCCTCCTCCCTGTGTCCTAAAGGACATCCATAGGGGTCTAGGGATAACATTACCCTACTCCCTGTGTCCTAAAGGGCATCCATAGGGGTCTAGGGATAACATTACCCTCCTCCCTGTGTCCTAAAGGGCATCCATAGGGCTCTAGGGATAACATTACCCTACTCCCTGTGTCCTAAAGGACATCCATAGGGGTCTAGGGATAACATTACCCTCCTCCCTGTGTCCTAAAGGGCATCCATAGGGGTCTAGGGATAACATTACCCTCCTCCCTGTGTCCTAAAGGGCATCCATAGGGGTCTAGGGATAACATTACCCTCCTCCCTGTGTCCTAAAGGGCATCCATAGGGGTCTAGGGATAACATTACCCTCCTCCCTGTGTCCTAAAGGGCATCCATAGGGGTCTAGGGATAACATTACCCTCCTCCCTGTGTCCTAAAGGGCATCCATAGGGGTCTAGGGATAACATTACCCTCCTCCCTGTGTCCTAAAGGACATCCATAGGGGTCTAGGGATAACATTACCCTCCTCCCTGTGTCCTAAAGGGCATCCATAGGGCTCTAGGGATAACATTACCCTCCTCCCTGTGTCCTAAAGGGCATCCATAGGGGTCTAGGGATAACATTACCCTCCTCCCTGTGTCCTAAAGGGCATCCATAGGGCTCTAGGGATAACATTACCCTACTCCCTGTGTCCTAAAGGACATCCATAGGGGTCTAGGGATAACATTACCCTCCTCCCTGTGTCCTAAAGGGCATCCATAGGGGTCTAGGGATAACATTACCCTCCTCCCTGTGTCCTAAAGGGCATCCATAGGGGTCTAGGGATAACATTACCCTCCTCCCTGTGTCCTAAAGGGCATCCATAGGGCTCTAGGGATAACATTACCCTACTCCCTGTGTCCTAAAGGACATCCATAGGGGTCTAGGGATAACATTACCCTCCTCCCTGTGTCCTAAAGGGCATCCATAGGGGTCTAGGGATAACATTACCCTCCTCCCTGTGTCCTAAAGGGCATCCATAGGGGTCTAGGGATAACATTACCCTCCTCCCTGTGTCCTAAAGGACATCCATAGGGGTCTAGGGATAACATTACCCTCCTCCCTGTGTCCTAAAGGGCATCCATAGGGGTCTAGGGATAACATTACCCTACTCCCTGTGTCCTAAAGGACATCCATAGGGGTCTGGTCTAAAGCAACATTACCCTACTCCCTGTGTCCTAAAGGGCATCCATAGGGCTCTAGGGATAACATTACCCTCCTCCCTGTGTCCTAAAGGGCATCCATAGGGCTCTAGGGATAACATTACCCTCCTCCCTGTGTCCTAAAGGGCATCCATAGGGGTCTAGGGATAACATTACCCTCCTCCCTGTGTCCTAAAGGGCATCCATAGGGGTCTAGGGATAACATTACCCTCCTCCCTGTGTCCTAAAGGGCATCCATAGGGGTCTAGGGATAACATTACCCTCCTCCCTGTGTCCTAAAGGGCATCCATAGGGGTCTAGGGATAACATTACCCTCCTCCCTGTGTCCTAAAGGGCATCCATAGGGGTCTAGGGATAACATTACCCTCCTCCCTGTGTCCTAAAGGACATCCATAGGGGTCTAGGGATAACATTACCCTCCTCCCTGTGTCCTAAAGGGCATCCATAGGGGTCTAGGGATAACATTACCCTCCTCCCTGTGTCCTAAAGGACATCCATAGGGGTCTAGGGATAACATTACCCTCCTCCCTGTGTCCTAAAGGGCATCCATATGGGTCTAGGGATAACATTACCCTCCTCCCTGTGTCCTAAAGGGCATCCATAGGGGTCTAGGGATAACATTACCCTACTCCCTGTGTCCTAAAGGGCATCCATAGGGCTCTGGTCTAAAGCAACATTACCCTACTCCCTGTGTCCTAAAGGGCATCCATAGGGGTCTAGGGATAACATTACCCTACTCCCTGTGTCCTAAAGGACATCCATAGGGGTCTAGGGATAACATTACCCTCCTCCCTGTGTCCTAAAGGGCATCCATAGGGGTCTAGGGATAACATTACCCTCCTCCCTGTGTCCTAAAGGACATCCATAGGGGTCTAGGGATAACATTACCCTACTCCCTGTGTCCTAAAGGGCATCCATAGGGGTCTAGGGATAACATTACCCTACTCCCTGTGTCCTAAAGGGCATCCATAGGGCTCTAGGGATAACATTACCCTCCTCCCTGTGTCCTAAAGGGCATCCATAGGGGTCTAGGGATAACATTACCCTCCTCCCTGTGTCCTAAAGGGCATCCATAGGGGTCTAGGGATAACATTACCCTACTCCCTGTGTCCTAAAGGGCATCCATAGGGCTCTAGGGATAACATTACCCTCCTCCCTGTGTCCTAAAGGGCATCCATAGGGGTCTAGGGATAACATTACCCTCCTCCCTGTGTCCTAAAGGGCATCCATAGGGGTCTAGGGATAACATTACCCTCCTCCCTGTGTCCTAAAGGGCATCCATAGGGGTCTAGGGATAACATTACCCTCCTCCCTGTGTCCTAAAGGACATCCATAGGGGTCTAGGGATAACATTACCCTACTCCCTGTGTCCTAAAGGGCATCCATAGGGGTCTAGGGATAACATTACCCTACTCCCTGTGTCCTAAAGGGCATCCATAGGGGTCTAGGGATAACATTACCCTCCTCCCTGTGTCCTAAAGGGCATCCATGGGGGTCTAGGGATAACATTACCCTCCTCCCTGTGTCCTAAAGGGCATCCATAGGGGTCTAGGGATAACATTACCCTACTCCCTGTGTCCTAAAGGGCATCCATAGGGGTCTAGGGATAACATTACCCTCCTCCCTGTGTCCTAAAGGGCATCCATAGGGCTCTAGGGATAACATTACCCTCCTCCCTGTGTCCTAAAGGGCATCCATAGGGGTCTAGGGATAACATTACCCTCCTCCCTGTGTCCTAAAGGGCATCCATAGGGGTCTAGGGATAACATTACCCTCCTCCCTGTGTCCTAAAGGGCATCCATAGGGGTCTAGGGATAACATTACCCTCCTCCCTGTGTCCTAAAGGGCATCCATAGGGGTCTAGGGATAACATTACCCTCCTCCCTGTGTCCTAAAGGGCATCCATAGGGGTCTAGGGATAACATTACCCTCCTCCCTGTGTCCTAAAGGACATCCATAGGGGTCTAGGGATAACATTACCCTCCTCCCTGTGTCCTAAAGGGCATCCATAGGGGTCTAGGGATAACATTACCCTCCTCCCTGTGTCCTAAAGGACATCCATAGGGGTCTAGGGATAACATTACCCTCCTCCCTGTGTCCTAAAGGGCATCCATATGGGTCTAGGGATAACATTACCCTCCTCCCTGTGTCCTAAAGGGCATCCATAGGGGTCTAGGGATAACATTACCCTACTCCCTGTGTCCTAAAGGGCATCCATAGGGCTCTGGTCTAAAGCAACATTACCCTACTCCCTGTGTCCTAAAGGGCATCCATAGGGGTCTAGGGATAACATTACCCTACTCCCTGTGTCCTAAAGGACATCCATAGGGGTCTAGGGATAACATTACCCTCCTCCCTGTGTCCTAAAGGGCATCCATAGGGGTCTAGGGATAACATTACCCTCCTCCCTGTGTCCTAAAGGACATCCATAGGGGTCTAGGGATAACATTACCCTACTCCCTGTGTCCTAAAGGGCATCCATAGGGGTCTAGGGATAACATTACCCTACTCCCTGTGTCCTAAAGGGCATCCATAGGGCTCTAGGGATAACATTACCCTCCTCCCTGTGTCCTAAAGGGCATCCATAGGGGTCTAGGGATAACATTACCCTCCTCCCTGTGTCCTAAAGGGCATCCATAGGGGTCTAGGGATAACATTACCCTACTCCCTGTGTCCTAAAGGGCATCCATAGGGCTCTAGGGATAACATTACCCTCCTCCCTGTGTCCTAAAGGGCATCCATAGGGGTCTAGGGATAACATTACCCTCCTCCCTGTGTCCTAAAGGGCATCCATAGGGGTCTAGGGATAACATTACCCTCCTCCCTGTGTCCTAAAGGGCATCCATAGGGGTCTAGGGATAACATTACCCTCCTCCCTGTGTCCTAAAGGACATCCATAGGGGTCTAGGGATAACATTACCCTACTCCCTGTGTCCTAAAGGGCATCCATAGGGGTCTAGGGATAACATTACCCTACTCCCTGTGTCCTAAAGGGCATCCATAGGGGTCTAGGGATAACATTACCCTCCTCCCTGTGTCCTAAAGGGCATCCATGGGGGTCTAGGGATAACATTACCCTCCTCCCTGTGTCCTAAAGGGCATCCATAGGGGTCTAGGGATAACATTACCCTACTCCCTGTGTCCTAAAGGGCATCCATAGGGGTCTAGGGATAACATTACCCTCCTCCCTGTGTCCTAAAGGGCATCCATAGGGCTCTAGGGATAACATTACCCTACTCCCTGTGTCCTAAAGGGCATCCATAGTGGTTTAGGGATAACATTCCCCTACTCCCTGTGTCCTAAAGGGCATCCATAGGGGTCTAGGGATAACATTACCCTCCTCCCTGTGTCCTAAAGGGCATCCATAGGGGTCTAGGGATAACATTACCCTCCTCCCTGTGTCCTAAAGGGCATCCATAGGGGTCTAGGGATAACATTACCCTACTCCCTGTGTCCTAAAGGGCATCCATAGGGGTCTAGGGATAACATTACCCTCCTCCCTGTGTCCTAAAGGGCATCCATAGGGGTCTAGGGATAACATTACCCTCCTCCCTGTGTCCTAAAGGGCATCCATAGGGGTCTAGGGATAACATTACCCTCCTCCCTGTGTCCTAAAGGGCATCCATAGGGGTCTAGGGATAACATTACCCTCCTCCCTGTGTCCTAAAGGGCATCCATAGGGGTCTAGGGATAACATTACCCTCCTCCATGTGTCCTAAAGGGCATCCATAGGGGTCTAGGGATAACATTACCCTCCTCCCTGTGTCCTAAAGGGCATCCATAGGGGTCTAGGGATAACATTACCCTCCTCCCTGTGTCCTAAAGGGCATCCATAGGGGTCTAGGGATAACATTACCCTCCTCCCTGTGTCCTAAAGGGCATCCATAGGGCTCTAGGGATAACATTACCCTACTCCCTGTGTCCTAAAGGGCATCCATAGGGGTCTAGGGATAACATTACCCTCCTCCCTGTGTCCTAAAGGGCACCCATAGGGCTCTAGGGATAACATTACCCTACTCCCTGTGTCCTAAAGGGCATCCATAGGGGTCTAGGGATAACATTACCCTCCTCCCTGTGTCCTAAAGGGCATCCATAGGGGTCTAGGGATAACATTACCCTCCTCCCTGTGTCCTAAAGGGCATCCATAGGGGTCTAGGGATAACATTACCCTCCTCCCTGTGTCCTAAAGGGCATCCATAGGGGTCTAGGGATAACATTACCCTCCTCCCTGTGTCCTAAAGGGCATCCATAGGGGTCTAGGGATAACATTACCCTCCTCCCTGTGTCCTAAAGGACATCCATAGGGGTCTAGGGATAACATTACCCTCCTCCCTGTGTCCTAAAGGGCATCCATAGGGGTCTAGGGATAACATTACCCTCCTCCCTGTGTCCTAAAGGACATCCATAGGGGTCTAGGGATAACATTACCCTCCTCCCTGTGTCCTAAAGGGCATCCATAGGGGTCTAGGGATAACATTACCCTCCTCCCTGTGTCCTAAAGGGCATCCATAGGGGTCTAGGGATAACATTACCCTACTCCCTGTGTCCTAAAGGGCATCCATAGGGCTCTGGTCTAAAGCAACATTACCCTACTCCCTGTGTCCTAAAGGGCATCCATAGGGGTCTAGGGATAACATTACCCTACTCCCTGTGTCCTAAAGGACATCCATAGGGGTCTAGGGATAACATTACCCTCCTCCCTGTGTCCTAAAGGGCATCCATAGGGGTCTAGGGATAACATTACCCTCCTCCCTGTGTCCTAAAGGACATCCATAGGGGTCTAGGGATAACATTACCCTACTCCCTGTGTCCTAAAGGGCATCCATAGGGGTCTAGGGATAACATTACCCTACTCCCTGTGTCCTAAAGGGCATCCATAGGGCTCTAGGGATAACATTACCCTCCTCCCTGTGTCCTAAAGGGCATCCATAGGGGTCTAGGGATAACATTACCCTCCTCCCTGTGTCCTAAAGGGCATCCATAGGGGTCTAGGGATAACATTACCCTACTCCCTGTGTCCTAAAGGGCATCCATAGGGCTCTAGGGATAACATTACCCTCCTCCCTGTGTCCTAAAGGGCATCCATAGGGGTCTAGGGATAACATTACCCTCCTCCCTGTGTCCTAAAGGGCATCCATAGGGGTCTAGGGATAACATTACCCTCCTCCCTGTGTCCTAAAGGGCATCCATAGGGGTCTAGGGATAACATTACCCTCCTCCCTGTGTCCTAAAGGGCATCCATAGGGGTCTAGGGATAACATTACCCTACTCCCTGTGTCCTAAAGGGCATCCATAGGGGTCTAGGGATAACATTACCCTACTCCCTGTGTCCTAAAGGGCATCCATAGGGGTCTAGGGATAACATTACCCTCCTCCCTGTGTCCTAAAGGGCATCCATGGGGGTCTAGGGATAACATTACCCTCCTCCCTGTGTCCTAAAGGGCATCCATAGGGGTCTAGGGATAACATTACCCTACTCCCTGTGTCCTAAAGGGCATCCATAGGGGTCTAGGGATAACATTACCCTCCTCCCTGTGTCCTAAAGGGCATCCATAGGGCTCTAGGGATAACATTACCCTCCTCCCTGTGTCCTAAAGGGCATCCATAGGGGTCTAGGGATAACATTACCCTACTCCCTGTGTCCTAAAGGGCATCCATAGTGGTCTAGGGATAACATTACCCTCCTCCCTGTGTCCTAAAGGGCATCCATAGGGGTCTAGGGATAACATTACCCTCCTCCCTGTGTCCTAAAGGGCATCCATAGGGGTCTAGGGATAACATTACCCTCCTCCCTGTGTCCTAAAGGGCATCCATAGTGGTCTAGGGATAACATTACCCTACTCCCTGTGTCCTAAAGGGCATCCATAGGGGTCTAGGGATAACATTACCCTCCTCCCTGTGTCCTAAAGGGCATCCATAGGGGTCTAGGGATAACATTACCCTCCTCCCTGTGTCCTAAAGGGCATCCATAGGGGTCTAGGGATAACATTACCCTCCTCCCTGTGTCCTAAAGGGCATCCATAGGGGTCTAGGGATAACATTACCCTCCTCCCTGTGTCCTAAAGGGCATCCATAGGGGTCTAGGGATAACATTACCCTCCTCCATGTGTCCTAAAGGGCATCCATAGGGGTCTAGGGATAACATTACCCTCCTCCCTGTGTCCTAAAGGGCATCCATAGGGGTCTAGGGATAACATTACCCTCCTCCCTGTGTCCTAAAGGGCATCCATAGGGCTCTAGGGATAACATTACCCTACTCCCTGTGTCCTAAAGGGCATCCATAGGGGTCTAGGGATAACATTACCCTCCTCCCTGTGTCCTAAAGGGCACCCATAGGGCTCTAGGGATAACATTACCCTACTCCCTGTGTCCTAAAGGGCATCCATAGGGGTCTAGGGATAACATTACCCTCCTCCCTGTGTCCTAAAGGGCATCCATAGGGGTCTAGGGATAACATTACCCTCCTCCCTGTGTCCTAAAGGACATCCATAGGGGTCTAGGGATAACATTACCCTCCTCCCTGTGTCCTAAAGGGCATCCATAGGGGTCTAGGGATAACATTACCCTCCTCCCTGTGTCCTAAAGGGCATCCATAGGGGTCTAGGGATAACATTACCTTCCTCCCTGTGTCCTAAAGGGCATCCATAGGGCTCTAGGGATAACATTACCCTCCTCCCTGTGTCCTAAAGGGCATCCATAGGGGTCTAGGGATAACATTACCCTCCTCCCTGTGTCCTAAAGGGCATCCATAGGGGTCTAGGGATAACATTACCCTCCTCCCTGTGTCCTAAAGGACATCCATAGGGCTCTAGGGATAACATTACCCTCCTCCCTGTGTCCTAAAGGGCATCCATAGGGGTCTAGGGATAACATTACCCTCCTCCCTGTGTCCTAAAGGACATCCATAGGGCTCTAGGGATAACATTACCCTCCTCCCTGTGTCCTAAAGGGCATCCATAGGGGTCTAGGGATAACATTACCCTCCTCCCTGTGTCCTAAAGGGCATCCATAGGGGTCTAGGGATAACATTACCCTCCTCCCTGTGTCCTAAAGGGCATCCATAGGGGTCTAGGGATAACATTACCCTCCTCCCTGTGTCCTAAAGGGCATCCATAGGGGTCTAGGGATAACATTACCCTCCTCCCTGTGTCCTAAAGGGCATCCATAGGGGTCTAGGGATAACATTACCCTCCTCCCTGTGTCCTAAAGGGCATCCATAGGGCTCTAGGGATAACATTACCCTCCTCCCTGTGTCCTAAAGGGCATCCATAGGGGTCTAGGGATAACATTACCCTCCTCCCTGTGTCCTAAAGGGCATCCATAGGGGTCTAGGGATAACATTACCCTACTCCCTGTGTCCTAAAGGGCATCCATAGGGGTCTAGGGATAACATTACCCTACTCCCTGTGTCCTAAAGGACATCCATAGGGGTCTAGGGATAACATTACCCTACTCCCTGTGTCCTAAAGGGCATCCATAGGGGTCTAGGGATAACATTACCCTCCTCCCTGTGTCCTAAAGGGCATCCATAGGGCTCTAGGGATAACATTACCCTCCTCCCTGTGTCCTAAAGGGCATCCATAGGGGTCTAGGGATAACATTACCCTCCTCCCTGTGTCCTAAAGGGCATCCATAGGGGTCTAGGGATAACATTACCCTCCTCCCTGTGTCCTAAAGGGCATCCATAGGGGTCTAGGGATAACATTACCCTCCTCCCTGTGTCCTAAAGGGCATCCATAGGGGTCTAGGGATAACATTACCCTCCTCCCTGTGTCCTAAAGGGCATCCATAGGGGTCTAGGGATAACATTACCCTCCTCCCTGTGTCCTAAAGGGCATCCATAGGGGTCTAGGGATAACATTACCCTCCTCCCTGTGTCCTAAAGGGCATCCATAGGGCTCTAGGGATAACATTACCCTCCTCCCTGTGTCCTAAAGGGCATCCATAGGGCTCTAGGGATAACATTACCCTCCTCCCTGTGTCCTAAAGGGCATCCATAGGGGTCTAGGGATAACATTACCCTCCTCCCTGTGTCCTAAAGGGCATCCATAGGGGTCTAGGGATAACATTACCCTCCTCCCTGTGTCCTAAAGGGCATCCATAGGGCTCTAGGGATAACATTACCCTCCTCCCTGTGTCCTAAAGGGCATCCATAGGGGTCTAGGGATAACATTACCCTCCTCCCTGTGTCCTAAAGGGCATCCATAGGGGTCTAGGGATAACATTACCCTACTCCCTGTGTCCTAAAGGGCATCCATAGTGGTCTAGGGATAACATTACCCTCCTCCCTGTGTCCTAAAGGGCATCCATAGGGCTCTAGGGATAACATTACCCTCCTCCCTGTGTCCTAAAGGGCATCCATAGGGGTCTAGGGATAACATTACCCTCCTCCCTGTGTCCTAAAGGGCATCCATAGGGGTCTAGGGATAACATTACCCTCCTCCCTGTGTCCTAAAGGGCATCCATAGGGGTCTAGGGATAACATTACCCTACTCCCTGTGTCCTAAAGGGCATCCATAGGGGTCTAGGGATAACATTACCCTCCTCCCTGTGTCCTAAAGGGCATCCCTAGGGGTCTAGGGATAACATTACCCTACTCCCTGTGTCCTAAAGGGCATCCATAGGGGTCTAGGGATAACATTACCCTACTCCCTGTGTCCTAAAGGGCATCCATAGGGGTCTAGGGATAACATTACCCTCCTCCCTGTGTCCTAAAGGGCATCCATAGGGGTCTAGGGATAACATTACCCTCCTCCCTGTGTCCTAAAGGGCATCCATAGGGGTCTAGGGATAACATTACCCTCCTCCCTGTGTCCTAAAGGGCATCCATAGGGGTCTAGGGATAACATTACCCTCCTCCCTGTGTCCTAAAGGGCACCCATAGGGCTCTAGGGATAACATTACCCTACTCCCTGTGTCCTAAAGGGCATCCATAGGGGTCTAGGGATAACATTACCCTCCTCCCTGTGTCCTAAAGGGCATCCATAGGGGTCTAGGGATAACATTACCCTCCTCCCTGTGTCCTAAAGGGCATCCATAGGGGTCTAGGGATAACATTACCCTACTCCCTGTGTCCTAAAGGACATCCATAGGGGTCTAGGGATAACATTACCCTCCTCCCTGTGTCCTAAAGGGCATCCATAGGGGTCTAGGGATAACATTACCCTACTCCCTGTGTCCTAAAGGGCATCCATAGGGGTCTAGGGATAACATTACCCTCCTCCCTGTGTCCTAAAGGACATCCATAGGGCTCTGGTCTAAAGCAACATTACCCTCCTCCCTGTGTCCTAAAGGACATCCATAGGGGTCTAGGGATAACATTACCCTCCTCCCTGTGTCCTAAAGGACATCCATAGGGGTCTAGGGATAACATTACCCTCCTCCCTGTGTCCTAAAGGACATCCATAGGGCTCTGGTCTAAAGCAGTGCACTTTACAGGGAACAGGGCATCCATAGGGCTCTGGTCTAAAGCAGGGCACTTTACAGGGAACAGGGTGTCATAGGGCTCTGGTCTAAAGCAGTGCACTTTACAGGGAACAGGGTGTCATAGGGCTCTGGTCTAAAGCAGGGCACTTTACAGGGAACAGTGGCACCCTACTCCCTGTGTCCTAAAGGGCATCCATAGGGCTCTGGTCTAAAGCAGTGCACTATATAGGGAACAGGACATCCATAGGGCTCTGGTCTAAAGCAGTGCACTTTACAGGGAACAGGGTGTCATAGGGCTCTGGTCTAAAGCAGGGCACTTTACAGGGAACAGGGTGTCATAGGGCTCTGGTCTAAAGCAGGGCACTTTACAGGGAACAGGGTGTCATAGGGCTCTGGTCTAAAGCAGTGCACTTTACAGGGAACAGGGTGTCATAGGGCTCTGGTCTAAAGCAGTGCACTTTACAGGGAACAGGGTGTCATAGGGCTCTGGTCTAAAGCAGTGCACTTTACAGGGAACAGGGTGTCATAGGGCTCTGGTCTAAAGCAGTGCACTTTACAGGGAACAGGGTGTCATAGGGCTCTGGTCTAAAGCAGTGCACTTTACAGGGTACAGGGTGTCATAGGGCTCTGGTCTAAAGCAGTGCACTTTACAGGGAACAGGGTGTCATAGGGCTCTGGTCTAAAGCAGTGCACTTTACAGGGAACAGGGTGTCATAGGGCTCTGGTCTAAAGCAGTGCACTTTACAGGGAACAGGGTGTCATAGGGCTCTGGTCTAAAGCAGTGCACTTTACAGGGAACAGGGTGTCATAGGGCTCTGGTCTAAAGCAGTGCACTTTACAGGGAACAGGGTGTCATAGGGCTCTGGTCTAAAGCAGTGCACTTTACAGGGAACAGGGTGTCATAGGGCTCTGGTCTAAAGCAGTGCACTTTACAGGGAACAGGGTGTCATAGGGCTCTGGTCTAAAGCAGTGCACTTTACAGGGAACAGGGTGTCATAGGGCTCTGGTCTAAAGCAGTGCACTTTACAGGGAACAGGATGTCATAGGGCTCTGGTCTAAAGCAGTGCACCTTACAGGGAACAGGGTGTCATAGGGCTCTGGTCTAAAGCAGTGCACTTTACAGGGAACAGGGTGTCATAGGGCTCTGGTCTAAAGCAGTGCACTTTACAGGGAACAGGGTGTCATAGGGCTCTGGTCTAAAGCAGGGCACTTTACAGGGAACAGTGGCACCCTACTCCCTGTGTCCTAAAGGACACCCCATAGGGCTCTGGTCTAAAGCAGTGCACTTTACAGGGAACAGGGTGTCATAGGGCTCTGGTCTAAAGCAGTGCACTTTACAGGGAACAGGGTGTCATAGGGCTCTGGTCTAAAGCAGGGCACTTTACAGGGAACAGTGGCACCCTACTCCCTGTGTCCTAAAGGACACCCCATAGGGCTCTTGTCTAAAGCAGGGCACTTTACAGGGAACAGGGTGTCATAGGGCTCTGGTCTAAAGCAGTGCACTTTACAGGGAACAGGGTGTCATAGGGCTCTGGTCTAAAGCAGGGCACTTTAACAGGGAACAGGGGCATCCATAGGGCTCTGGTCTAAAGCAGTGCACTTTACAGGGAACAGGGTGTCATAGGGCTCTGGTCTAAAGCAGTGCACTTTACAGGGAACAGGGTGTCATAGGGCTCTGGTCTAAAGCAGTGCACTTTACAGGGAACAGGGTGTCATAGGGCTCTGGTCTAAAGCAGTGCACTTTACAGGGAACAGGGTGTCATAGGGCTCTGGTCTAAAGCAGTGCACTTTACAGGGAACAGGGCATCCATAGGGCTCTGGTCTAAAGCAGTGCACTTTACAGGGAACAGGGTGTCATTCTCTGGTCTAAAGCAGTGCACTTTACAGGGAACAGTGGCACCCTACTCCCTGTGTCCTAAAGGGCATCCATAGGGCTCTGGTCTAAAGCAGTGCACTTTACAGGGAACAGGGTGTCATAGGGCTCTGGTCTAAAGCAGTGCACTTTACAGGGAACAGTGGCACTCTATTCCATTTGGAACGCTCCATAGGGCTCTGGTCTAAAGCAGGGCACTTTACAGGGAACAGGGCATCCATAGGGCTCTGGTCTAAAGCAGTGCACTTTACAGGGAACAGTGGCACTCTATTCCATTTGGAACGCTCCATGCTGTTAATTATAGCCAACTGACTCGCTGATCCTAGATCTGTGGTTAAGTGCTGTGTGTTTCATCTTCTCCTGGAGAGAACTGACCTTAGACCACTAGAAGACATCATAAACCACACACACACACACACACACACACACACACACACACACACACACACACACACACACACACACACACACACACACACACACACACACACACACACACACACACACACACACACACACACACACACACACACACACACACAGTCACCAACTAAATAGCTGATCTTCCTGAAGAACTAAAGCCAAATGATGTAGCATGGTAAACACAGCTGTTTTCTAATTGGGTTCAGCTTCCTGGTTTGTCATTGTCATGGTGACATGGCCCCTATTCTCTAGGCCTAAGGCCAATCAGCCTTAAGGCAGGAACGGTTCTGTCCAGCTAAACAGGTTCCTGTCATTGTTGACTGTTAAAAAACGGAAAAGTAGGCTAGTCATATAGCAGCCTGCTATCAGCCTCCTCTAAGACAACTAAGCTAGCTACATGTTGGGTCAAAGTCAGAAGAAGCCTATGCAGGTTAGCATGATGGCTAACTGTGTTTCATTACATATCCGGTTATCAAAGCTCTTTAGCCGTTACCAATGTTAGCATGATGGTTAACTGTGTTTCATTACATATTCCGGTTATCAAAGCTCTTTAGCCGTTACCAATGTTAGCATGATGGTTAACTGTGTTTCATTACATATTCCGGTTATCAAAGCTCTTTAGCCGTTACCAATGTTAGCATGATGGTTAACTGTGTTTCATTACATATCCGGTTATCAAAGCTCTTTAGCCGTTACCAATGTTAGCATGATGGTTAACTGTGTTTCATTACATATTCCGGTTATCAAAGCTCTTTAGCCGTTACCAATGTTAGCATGATGGTTAACTGTGTTTCATTACATATTCCGGTTATCAAAGCTCTTTAGCCGTTACCAATGTTAGCATGATGGCGAACTGTGTTTAGCTGTTAGCATAATGTGCTGTAGCCAGTTAGCTAGCCTGCTAATAGGGAACTATAGTGCCCTGTGTTGGTTAATAATGCATTGCATAGCGTAGCATAGCGTTCCAGTACGCTAACAGACTAGCTGCACATGTCACATTAAGGCACATTGTTCCAGTACGCTAACAGACTAGCTGCACATGTCACATTAAGGCACATTGTTCCAGTACGCTAACAGACTAGCTGCACATGTCACATTAAGACACATTGTTCCAGTACGCTAACAGACTAGCTGCACATGTCACATTAAGACACATTGTTCCAGTAGGCTAACAGACTAGCTGCACATGTCACATTAAGGCACATTGTTCCAGTACGCTAACAGACTAGATGCACATGTCACATTAAGACACATTGTTCCAGTACGCTAACAGACTAGCTGCACATGTCACATTAAGGCACATTGTGCCAGAACACTGGGTCCAGTGTTACACTCAATGGAGTGTATAGAATCACCAAACATTAACCTAGCACGCTAACAGCCTAGCTGAACGTCAGCTCTCCTCCCCTCTCCTCCCATCACCAAACATTAACCTAGCACGCTAACAGCCTAGCTGAACGTCAGCTCTCCTCCCCTCTCCTCCCATCACCAAACATTAACCTAGCACGCTAACAGCCTAGCTGAACGTCAGCTCTCCTCCCCTCTCCTCCCATCACCAAACATTAACCTAGCACGCTAACAGCCTAGCTGAACGTCAGCTCTCCTCCCCTCTCCTCCCATCACCAAACATTAACCTAGCACGCTAACAGCCTAGCTGAACGTCAGCTCTCCTCCCCTCTCCTCCCATCACCAAACATTAACCTAGCACGCTAACAGCCTAGCTGAACGTCAGCTCTCCTCCCCTCTCCTCCCATCACCAAACATTAACCTAGCACGCTAACAGCCTAGCTGAACGTCAGCTCTCCTCCCCTCTCCTCCCATCACCAAACATTAACCTAGCACGCTAACAGCCTAGCTGAACGTCAGCTCTCCTCCCCTCTCCTCCCATCACCAAACATTAGCCTAGCACGCTAACAGCCTAGCTGAACGTCAGCTCTCCTCCCCTCTCCTCCCATCACCAAACATTAACCTAGCACGCTAACAGCCTAGCTGA
>NW_028164484.1:0-16000 GCF_964263955.1 Coregonus lavaretus | reverse complement strand
AGTAGAGTAGAGTAGAGTTAGAGTAGAGTAGAGTAGAGTAGAGGTAGAGTAGAGTAGAGTAGAGTAGAGGTAGAGTAGAGTAGAGGTAGAGTAGAGTAGAGTAGTGTAGAGTAGAGTAGTGTAGAGTAGAGTAGAGTAGAGGTAGAGTAGAGTAGAGGTAGAGTAGAGTAGTGTAGAGTAGAGTAGAGTAAGAGTAGAGGTAGAGTAGAGTAGAGGTAGAGTAGAGTAGAGTAGAGTAGAGTAGAGTAGAGTAGTGTAGAGTAGAGTAGAGTAGAGTTAGAGTAGAGTAGAGTTAGAGTAGAGTTATAGTAGAGTTATAGTAGAGGTAGAGTAGAGTAGAGTAGAGTAGAGTTAGAGTAGAGTAGAGTTAGAGTAGAGTTATAGTAGAGTTATAGTAGAGGTAGAGTAGAGTAGAGTAGAGTAGAGGTAGAGTAGAGGTAGAGTAGAGTAGAGTAGAGGTAGAGTAGAGTAGAGTAGAGGTAGAGTAGAGTAGTGTAGAGTAGAGTAGTGTAGAGTAGAGTAGAGTTAGAGTATAGTAGAGTAGTGTAGAGTAGAGTAGAGTAGTGTAGAGTAGAGTAGAGTAGAGTTAGAGTAGAGTAAGTGTAGAGGTAGAGTAGAGTAGAGGTAGAGTAGAGTAAGAGTAGAGGTAGAGTAAGAGTAGAGGTAGAGTAGAGTAGAGGTAGAGTAGAGTAGTGTAGAGTAGAGGTAGAGTAGAGGTAGAGTAGAGTAGAGTAGAGGTAGAGTAGAGTAGAGTAGTGTAGAGTAGAGGTAGAGTAGAGTTAGAGTAGAGTAGAGGTAGAGTAGAGTAGAGTAGTGTAGAGTAGAGTAGAGTAAGAGTAGAGGTAGAGTAGAGTAGAGGTAGAGTAGAGTAAGAGTAGAGGTAGAGTAAGAGTAGAGGTAGAGTAGAGTAGAGGTAGAGTAGAGTAAGAGTAGAGGTAGAGTAGAGTAGAGGTAGAGGTAGAGTAAGAGTAGAGGTAGAGTAGAGTAGAGGTAGAGTAGAGTAAGAGTAGAGGTAGAGTAGAGTAGAGGTAGAGTAGAGTAGAGTAGAGTAGAGGTAGAGTAGAGTAGAGGTAGAGTAGAGTAAGAGTAGAGGTCGAGTAGAGTAGAGTAGAGGTAGAGTAAAGGTAGAGTAGAGCAGAGTAGAGTAGACTAGAGTAGAGTAGAGTAGAGTAGAGGTCGAGTAGAGTAGAGTAGAGGTAGAGTAGAGGTAGAGTAGAGTAAGAGTAGAGGTAGAGTAAGAGTAGAGTAGAGTAGAGTAGTGGTCGAGTAGAGTAGAGTAGAGGTAGAGTAGAGGTAGAGTAGAGTAAGAGTAGAGTAGAGTAGAGGTAGAGTAGAGTAGAGTAAGAGTAGAGGTAGAGTAGAAGTAGAGTAGAGTTAGAGTAGAGTTAGAGTAGAGTTAGAGTAGAGTAAGAGTAGAGTAAGAATAGAGTAGAGTAGAGTAGAGTTAGAGTAGAGTTAGAGTAGAGGTAGAGTTAGAGTAGAGTTAGAGTAGAGTAGAGGTAGAGTAAGAGTAGAGTTAGAGTAGAGTAGAGTAGAGTTAGAGTAGAGTTAGAGTAGAGTAGTGTAGAGTAGAGTAGAGTTAGAGTAGAGTTAGAGTTAGAGTTAGAGTTAGAGTAGAGTAGAGTTAGAGTTAGAGTTAGAGTAGAGTAGAGTTAGAGTTAGAGTAGGGTAGAGTAGAGTAGAGTTAGAGTAGAGATTGAGGTAGAGGTAGAGTAGAGTTAGAGTAGAGTTAGAGTTAGAGTTAGAGTAGAGTAGAGTTAGAGTTAGAGTAGGGTAGAGTAGAGTAGAGTTAGAGTAGAGATTGAGGTAGAGGTAGAGTAGAGTTAGAGTAGAGTTAGAGTAGAGTAAGAGTAGAGTAGAGTAGAGTAGTGTAGAGGTAGAGTAAGAGTAAGAGTAGAGTAAGAGTAGAGTTAGAGTAGAGTAGAGTAGAGTAGAGTTAGAGTAGAGTAGAGTAAGAATAGAGTAGAGTAGAGTTAGAGTAGAGTTAGAGTAGAGTAGTGTAGAGTAGAGTAGAGTTAGAGTAGAGTTAGAGTTAGAGTTAGAGTAGAGTAGAGTTAGAGTAGAGTAGAGTTAGAGTAGGGTAGAGTAGAGTAGAGTTAGAGTAGAGATAGAGGTAGAGGTAGAGTAGAGTTAGAGTAGAGTTAGAGTAGAGTAAGAGTAGAGTTAGAGTAGAGTAGAGTAGAGTAGAGTAGAGTAGAGTAGTGTAGAGGTAGAGTAAGAGTAAGAGTAGAGTAAGAGTAGAGTTAGAGTAGAGTAGAGTAGAGTAGAGTAGAGTTAGAGTTAGTCTCTCTCCCTCTCTGTCTCCCCCCTCTCCCTCTTCTCTCCCTCTCCCCCTCTCCCTCCCTCTCTCCCTCTCCCTCTCCCTCTCTGTCTCCCCCCTCTCCCTCTTCTCTCCCTCTCCCCCTCTCCCTCCCTCTCTGTCTCCCCCCTCTTCCTCTCCCTCTCTGTCTCCCCCCTCTCCCTCTTCTCTCCCTCTCCCCCCTCTCCCTCCCTCTCTGTCTCCCCCTTCTCCCTCTCTCTCTTCCTTCTCTCTCTCCCTCTGTCTCCCCCCTCTCCCTCTCTGTCTCCCCCCTCTCCCTCTCTCCCTCTCTCTCTGTCTCCCCCTCTCCCTCTTCTCTCCCTCTCTATCTACCCCTCTCCCTCTCTGTCTCTCCCTCTCCCTCCCTCTCTGTCTCCCCCTCTCCCTCTCTCTCTCTCCCCTGTCTCCCCCCTCTCCCTCTCCCTCTCTGTCTCCTCCCTCTCCCTCTCTCTCTCCCTCTCTGTCTCCTCCCTCTCTCTCCCTCTCTGTCTCCCCCCTCTCTCTCCCTCTCTGTCTCCCCCCTAGTAGAGTAGAGGTAGAGTAGAGTAAGAGTAGAGGTAGAGTAGAGTAGAGTAGAGTAGACTAGAGTAGAGTAGAGTAGAGGTCGAGTAGAGTAGAGTAGAGGTAGAGTAGAGGTAGAGTAGAGTAAGAGTAGAGGTAGAGTAAGAGTAGAGTAGAGTAGAGTAGAGTAGAGTAGAGGTCGAGTAGAGTAGAGTAGAGGTAGAGTAGAGTAAGAGTAGAGTAGAGTAGAGTAGAGTAGAGTAGAGGTCGAGTAGAGTAGAGTAGAGGTAGAGTAGAGTAGAGTAAGAGTAGAGTAAGAGTAGAGGTAGAGTAGAAGTAGAGTAGAGTTAGAGTAGAGTTAGAGTAGAGTAAGAGTAGAGTAAGAATAGAGTAGAGTAGAGTTAGAGTAGTGTAGAGTAGAGTTAGAGTAGAGTTAGAGTAGAGGTAGAGGTAAAGTAGAGTAGAGTTAGAGTAGAGTAGAGTAAGAATAGAGTAGAGTTAGAGTAGAGTAGTGTAGAGTAGAGTTAGAGTTAGAGTTAGAGTTAGAGTTAGAGTAGAGTAGAGTTAGAGTTAGAGTAGAGTAGGGTAGAGTAGAGTTAGATTTAGGGTAGGGTAGAGTTAGAGTAGAGATAGAGGTAGAGATAGAGGTAGAGGTAGAGTAGAGTTAGAGTAGAGTTAGAGTAGAGTAAGAGTAGAGTTAGAGTAGAGTAGAGTAGAGTAGTGTAGAGGTAGAGTAAGAGTAAGAGTAAGAGTAGAGTAGAGTTAGAGTAGAGTAGTGTAGAGTAGAGTAGAGTAGAGGTAGAGTAGAGTAGAGGTAGAGTAGAGTAGAGTAGTGTAGAGTATAGTTAGAGTAGAGTAGAGTTAGAGTAGAGATAGAGTAGAGGTAGAGGTAGAGTAGAGATAGAGTAGAGGTAGAGTAGAGTAGAGTAAGAATAGAGTTAGAGTAGAGATAGAGTAGAGTAGAGGTAGGGTAGAGTAGAGTAGAGGTAGAGTAGAGTAGAGTAAGAGTAGAGTAGAGTAGAGTAGAGTAGAGTAGAGGTAGAGTAGAGGTAGAGTAGAGTAGAGTAGAGTAGAGTAGAGGTAGAGTAGAGTAGAGGTAGAGTAGAGTAAGAGTAGAGGTAGAGTAGAGTAGAGGTAGAGTAGAGTAAGAGTAGAGGTAGAGTAAGAGTAGAGGTAGAGTAGAGTAGAGGTAGAGTAGAGTAAGAGTAGAGGTAGAGTAGAGTAGAGGTAGAGGTAGAGTAAGAGTAGAGGTAGAGTAGAGTAGAGGTAGAGTAGAGGTAGTGTAGAGTAGAGTAGAGGTAGAGTAGAGTAGAGTAGAGGTAGAGTAGAGGTCGAGTAGAGTAGAGTAGAGGTAGAGTAAAGGTAGAGTAGAGTAGAGTAGACTAGAGTAGAGTAGAGTAGAGTAGAGTAGAGGTAGAGTAGAGGTAGAGTAGAGTAAGAGTAGAGGTAGAGTAAGAGTAGAGTAGAGTAGAGTAGTGGTCGAGTAGAGTAGAGTAGAGGTAGAGTAGAGGTAGAGTAGAGGTAGAGTAGAGTAAGAGTAGAGTAAGAGTAGAGTAGAGTAGAGTAGAGGAGAGGAGAGTAGAGTAGAGTAGAGGTCGAGTAGAGTAGAGTAGAGGTAGAGTAGAGTAAGAGTAGAGGTAGAGTAGAAGTAGAGTAGAGTTAGAGTAGAGTTAGAGTAGAGTAAGAGTAGAGTAAGAATAGAGTAGAGTAGAGTAGAGTTAGAGTAGAGTTAGAGTAGAGGTAGAGTTAGAGTAGAGTTAGAGTAGAGTAGAGGTAGAGTAAGAGTAGAGTTAGAGTAGGGTAGAGTAGAGTAGAGTTAGAGTAGAGTAGAGTAAGAATAGAGTAGAGTAGAGTTAGAGTAGAGTTAGAGTAGTGTAGAGTAGAGTAGAGTTAGAGTAGAGTTAGAGTTAGAGTTAGAGTAGAGTAGAGTTAGAGTTAGAGTTAGAGTAGAGTAGAGTTAG
The DNA here is from genome assembly GCF_964263955.1 of Coregonus lavaretus. Lineage (NCBI taxonomy): Eukaryota > Metazoa > Chordata > Actinopteri > Salmoniformes > Salmonidae > Coregonus > Coregonus lavaretus. The sequence goes on along the minus strand of NW_028164484.1, from coordinate 11,239 downwards.
AGTTAGAGTAGGGTAGAGTAGAGTAGAGTTAGAGTAGAGATTGAGGTAGAGATAGAGGTAGAGGTAGAGTAGAGTTAGAGTAGAGTTAGAGTAGAGTAAGAGTAGAGTTAGAGTAGAGTAGAGTAGAGTAGAGTAGAGTAATGTAGAGGTAGAGTAAGAGTAAGAGTAGAGTAAGAGTAGAGTTAGAGTAGAGGTAGAGTAGAGTAGAGTAGAGTAGAGTAGAGTAGAGTTAGAGTAGAGTAGAGTAAGAATAGAGTAGAGTAAGAATAGAGTAGAGTAGAGTTAGAGTAGAGTTAGAGTAGAGTAGTGTAGAGTAGAGTAGAGTTAGAGTTAGAGTTAGAGTAGAGTAGAGTTAGAGTTAGAGTTAGAGTAGAGTAGAGTTAGAGTTAGAGTAGGGTAGAGTAGAGTAGAGTTAGAGTAGAGATAGAGGTAGAGATAGAGGTAGAGGTAGAGTAGAGTAAGAGTAGAGTTAGAGTAGAGTAGAGTAGAGTAGAGTAGAGTAGAGTAGAGTAGTGTAGAGGTAGAGTAAGAGTAAGAGTAGAGTAAGAGTAGAGTAAGAGTAGAGTTAGAGTAGAGTTAGAGTAGAGTAGAGTAGAGTAGAGTAGAGTAGAGTTAGAGTTAGTCTCTCTCCCTCTCTGTCTCCCCCCTCTCCCTCTTCTCTCCCTCTCCCCCCTCTCCCTCCCTCTCTCCCTCTCCCTCTCCCTCTCTGTCTCCCCCCTCTCCCTCTTCTCTCCCTCTCCCCCCTCCCTCCCTCTCTGTCTCCCCCCTCTTCCTCTCCCTCTCTGTCTCCCCCCTCTCCCTCTTCTCTCCCTCTCCCCCCTCTCCCTCCCTCTCTGTCTCCCCCTTCTCCCTCTCTCTCTTCCTTCTCTCTCTCCCTCTGTCTCCCCCCTCTCCCTCTCTGTCTCCCCCCTCTCCCTCTCTCCCTCTCTCTCTGTCTCCCCCTCTCCTTCTTCTCTCCCTCTCTATCTACCCCTCTCCCTCTCTGTCTCTCCCTCTCCCTCCCTCTCTGTCTCCCCCTCTCCCTCTCTCTCTCTCCCCTGTCTCCCCCCTCTCCCTCTCCCTCTCTGTCTCCTCCCTCTCCCTCTCTCTCTCCCTCTCTGTCTCCTCCCTCTCTCTGCCTCTCTGTCTCCCCCCTCTCTCTCCCTCTCTGTCTCCCCTCTAGTAGAGTAGAGGTAGAGTAGAGTAAGAGTATAGGTAGAGTAAGAGTAGAGTAGAGTAGAGGTCGAGTAGAGTAGAGTAGAGTAGACTAGAGTAGAGTAGAGGTCGAGTAGAGTAGAGTAGAGGTAGAGTAGAGGTAGAGTAGAGTAAGAGTAGAGGTAGAGTTAGAGTTAGAGTTAGAGTAGAGTAGAGTTAGAGTTAGAGTTAGAGTAGAGTAGAGTTAGAGTTAGAGTAGGGTAGAGTAGAGTAGAGTTAGAGTAGAGATAGAGGTAGAGATAGAGGTAGAGGTAGAGTAGAGTAAGAGTAGAGTTAGAGTAGAGTAGAGTAGAGTAGAGTAGAGTAGTGTAGAGGTAGAGTAAGAGTAAGAGTAGAGTAAGAGTAGAGTTAGAGTAGAGTTAGAGTAGAGTAGAGTAGAGTAGAGTAGAGTAGAGTTAGAGTTAGTCTCTCTCCCTCTCTGTCTCCCCCCTCTCCCTCTTCTCTCCCTCTCCCCCCTCTCCCTCCCTCTCTCCCTCTCCCTCTCCCTCTCTGTCTCCCCCTCTCCCTCTTCTCTCCCTCTCCCCCCTCTCCCTCCCTCTCTGTCTCCCCCCTCTTCCTCTCCCTCTCTGTCTCCCCCCTCTCCCTCTTCTCTCCCTCTCCCCCCTCTCCCTCCCTCTCTGTCTCCCCCTTCTCCCTCTCTCTCTTCCTTCTCTCTCTCCCTCTGTCTCCCCCCTCTCCCTCTCTGTCTCCCCCCTCTCCCTCTCTCCCTCTCTCTCTGTCTCCCCCTCTCCCTCTTCTCTCCCTCTCTATCTACCCCTCTCCCTCTCTGTCTCTCCCTCTCCCTCCCTCTCTGTCTCCCCCTCTCCCTCTCTCTCTCTCCCCTGTCTCCCCCCTCTCCCTCTCCCTCTCTGTCTCCTCCCTCTCCCTCTCTCTCTCCCTCTCTGTCTCCTCCCTCTCTCTCCCTCTCTGTCTCCCCCCTCTCTCTCCCTCTCTGTCTCCCCCCTAGTAGAGTAGAGGTAGAGTAGAGTAAGAGTATAGGTAGAGTAAGAGTAGAGTAGAGTAGAGGTCGAGTAGAGTAGAGTAGAGTAGACTAGAGTAGAGTAGAGGTCGAGTAGAGTAGAGTAGAGGTAGAGTAGAGGTAGAGTAGAGTAAGAGTAGAGGTAGAGTAAGAGTAGAGTAGAGTAGAGTAGAGTAGAGGTCGAGTAGAGTAGAGTAGAGGTAGAGTAGAGTAAGAGTAGAGTAGAGTAGAGGAGAGTAGAGTAGAGTAGAGGTCGAGTAGAGTAGAGTAGAGGTAGAGTAGAGTAGAGTAAGAGTAGAGTAAGAGTAGAGGTAGAGTAGAAGTAGAGTAGAGTAGAGTTAGAGTAGAGTAAGAGTAGAGTAAGAATAGAGTAGAGTAGAGTTAGAGTAGTGTAGAGTAGAGTTAGAGTAGAGTTAGAGTAGAGGTAGAGGTAAAGTAGAGTAGAGTTAGAGTAGAGTAGAGTAAGAATAGAGTAGAGTTAGAGTAGAGTTAGAGTAGAGTAGTGTAGAGTAGAGTAGAGTTAGAGTAGAGTTAGAGTTAGAGTTAGAGTAGAGTAGAGTAGAGTTAGAGTTAGAGTAGAGTAGGGTAGAGTAGAGTTAGATTTAGGGTAGGGTAGAGTAGAGTAGAGTTAGAGTAGAGATAGAGGTAGAGATAGAGGTAGAGGTAGAGTTAGAGTAGAGTTAGAGTAGAGTAAGAGTAGAGTTAGAGTAGAGTAGAGTAGAGTAGAGTAGTGTAGAGGTAGAGTAAGAGTAAGAGTAAGAGTAAGAGTAGAGTAGAGTTAGAGTAGAGTAGTGTAGAGTAGTGTAGAGTAGAGTAGAGTATAGGTAGAGTAAGAGTAGAGGTAGAGTAGAGTAGAGGTAGAGTAGAGTAGAGTAGTGTAGAGTATAGTTAGAGTAGAGTAGAGTTAGAGTAGAGATAGAGTAGAGGTAGAGGTAGAGTAGAGATAGAGTAGAGTAGAGTAAGAGTAGAGTTAGAGTAGAGATAGAGTAGAGTAGAGGTAGGGTAGAGTAGAGTAGAGTAGAGTAAGAGTAGAGTAGAGTAGAGTAGAGTAGAGTAGAGTAGAGTAGAGTAGAGTAGAGGTAGAGTAGAGGTAGAGTAGAGTAGAGTAGAGTAGAGGTAGAGTAGAGTAGAGTAGAGGTAGAGTAGAGTAAGAGTAGAGGTAGAGTAGAGTAGAGGTAGAGTAGAGTAAGAGTAGAGGTAGAGTAAGAGTAGAGGTAGAGTAGAGTAGAGGTAGAGTAGAGTAAGAGTAGAGGTAGAGTAGAGTAGAGGTAGAGGTAGAGTAAGAGTAGAGGTAGAGTAGAGTAGAGGTAGAGTAGAGGTAGAGTAGAGTAAGAGTAGAGGTAGAGTAGAGTAGAGGTAGAGGTAGAGTAGAGGTCGAGTAGAGTAGAGGTAGAGTAAAGGGCGAGTAGAGTAGAGTAGACTAGAGTAGAGTAGAGTAGAGTAGAGTAGAGGAGAGGAGAGTAGAGTAGAGGTCGAGTAGAGTAGAGTAGAGGTAGAGTAGAGTAGAGTAAGAGTAGAGGTAGAGTAGAAGTAGAGTAGAGTTAGAGTAGAGTTAGAGTAGAGTAAGAGTAGAGTAAGAATAGAGTAGAGTAGAGTAGAGTTAGAGTAGAGTTAGAGTAGAGGTAGAGTTAGAGTAGAGTTAGAGTAGAGTAGAGGTAGAGTAAGAGTAGAGTTAGAGTAGAGTAGAGTAGAGTAGAGTTAGAGTAGAGTAGAGTAAGAATAGAGTAGAGTAGAGTTAGAGTAGAGTTAGAGTAGAGTAGTATAGAGTAGAGTAGAGTTAGAGTAGAGTTAGAGTTAGAGTTAGAGTAGAGTAGAGTTAGAGTTAGAGTTAGAGTAGAGTAGAGTTAGAGTTAGAGTAGGGTAGAGTAGAGTAGAGTTAGAGTAGAGATTGAGGTAGAGATAGAGGTAGAGGTAGAGTAGAGTTAGAGTAGAGTTAGAGTTAGAGTTAGAGTAGAGTAGAGTTAGAGTTAGAGTTAGAGTAGAGTAGAGTTAGAGTAGGGTAGAGGTAGAGTAGAGTTAGAGTAGAGTTAGAGTAGAGTAAGAGTAGAGTTAGAGTAGAGTAGAGTAGAGTAGAGTAGAGTAGAGTAGTGTAGAGGTAGAGTAAGAGTAAGAGTAGAGTAAGAGTAGAGTAAGAGTAGAGTTAGAGTAGAGTTAGAGTAGAGTAGAGTAGAGTAGAGTAGAGTAGAGTTAGAGTTAGTCTCTCTCCCTCTCCCTCTTCTCTCCCTCTCCCCCCTCTCCCTCCCTCTCTCCCTCTCCCTCTCCCTCTCTGTCTCCCCCCTCTCCCTCTTCTCTCCCTCTCCCCCCTCTCCCTCCCTCTCTGTCTCCCCCCTCTTCCTCTCCCTCTCTGTCTCCCCCCTCTCCCTCTTCTCTCCCTCTCCCCCCTCTCCCTCCCTCTCTGTCTCCCCCTTCTCCCTCTCTCTCTTCCTTCTCTCTCTCCCTCTGTCTCCCCCCTCTCCCTCTCTGTCTCCCCCCTCTCCCTCTCTCCCTCTCTCTCTGTCTCCCCCTCTCCCTCTTCTCTCCCTCTCTATCTACCCCTCTCCCTCTCTGTCTCTCCCTCTCCCTCCCTCTCTGTCTCCCCCTCTTCCTCTCTCTCTCTCCCCTGTCTCCCCCCTCTCCCTCTCCCTCTCTGTCTCCTCCCTCTCCCTCTCTCTCTCCCTCTCTGTCTCCTCCCTCTCTCTCCCTCTCTGTCTCCCCCCTCTCTCTCCCTCTCTGTCTCCCCCTAGTAGAGTAGAGGTAGAGTAGAGTAAGAGTAGAGGTAGAGTAAGAGTAGAGTAGAGTAGAGGTCGAGTAGAGTAGAGTAGACTAGAGTAGAGTAGAGGTCGAGTAGAGTAGAGTAGACTAGAGTAGAGTAGAGGTCGAGTAGAGTAGAGTAGAGGTAGAGTAGAGGTAGAGTAGAGTAAGAGTAGAGGTAGAGTAAGAGTAGAGTAGAGTAGAGTAGAGTAGAGTAAGAGTAGAGTAGAGTAGAGTAAGAATAGAGTAGAGTAGAGTTAGAGTAGAGTTAGAGTAGAGTAGTATAGAGTAGAGTAGAGTTAGAGTAGAGTTAGAGTTAGAGTTAGAGTAGAGTAGAGTTAGAGTTAGAGTTAGAGTAGAGTAGAGTTAGAGTTAGAGTAGGGTAGAGTAGAGTAGAGTTAGAGTAGAGATTGAGGTAGAGATAGAGGTAGAGGTAGAGTAGAGTTAGAGTAGAGTTAGAGTTAGAGTTAGAGTAGAGTAGAGTTAGAGTTAGAGTTAGAGTAGAGTAGAGTTAGAGTAGGGTAGAGGTAGAGTAGAGTTAGAGTAGAGTTAGAGTAGAGTAAGAGTAGAGTTAGAGTAGAGTAGAGTAGAGTAGAGTAGAGTAGTGTAGAGGTAGAGTAAGAGTAAGAGTAAGAGTAGAGTAAGAGTAGAGTAAGAGTAGAGTTAGAGTAGAGTTAGAGTAGAGTAGAGTAGAGTAGAGTAGAGTAGAGTTAGAGTTAGTCTCTCTCCCTCTCCCTCTTCTCTCCCTCTCCCCCCTCTCCCTCCCTCTCTCCCTCTCCCTCTCCCTCTCTGTCTCCCCCCTCTCCCTCTTCTCTCCCTCTCCCCCCTCTCCCTCCCTCTCTGTCTCCCCCCTCTTCCTCTCCCTCTCTGTCTCCCCCCTCTCCCTCTTCTCTCCCTCTCCCCCCTCTCCCTCCCTCTCTGTCTCCCCCTTCTCCCTCTCTCTCTTCCTTCTCTCTCTCCCTCTGTCTCCCCCCTCTCCCTCTCTGTCTCCCCCCTCTCCCTCTCTCCCTCTCTCTGTCTCCCCCTCTCCCTCTTCTCTCCCTCTCTATCTACCCCTCTCCCTCTCTGTCTCTCCCTCTCCCTCCCTCTCTGTCTCCCCCTCTTCCTCTCTCTCTCTCCCCTGTCTCCCCCCTCTCCCTCTCCCTCTCTGTCTCCTCCCTCTCCCTCTCTCTCTCCCTCTCTGTCTCCTCCCTCTCTCTCCCTCTCTGTCTCCCCCCTCTCTCTCCCTCTCTGTCTCCCCCTAGTAGAGTAGAGGTAGAGTAGAGTAAGAGTAGAGGTAGAGTAAGAGTAGAGTAGAGTAGAGGTCGAGTAGAGTAGAGTAGACTAGAGTAGAGTAGAGGTCGAGTAGAGTAGAGTAGACTAGAGTAGAGTAGAGGTCGAGTAGAGTAGAGTAGAGGTAGAGTAGAGGTAGAGTAGAGTAAGAGTAGAGAGGTAGAGTAAGAGTAGAGTAGAGTAGAGTAGAGTAGAGTAGAGTAGAGGTCGAGTAGAGTAGAGTAGAGGTAGAGTAGAGTAGAGGTAGAGTAGAGTAGAGGTAGAGTAGAGGTCGAGTAGAGTAGAGTAGAGGTAGAGTAAAGGGCGAGTAGAGTAGAGTAGAGTAGACTAGAGTAGACTAGAGTAGAGTAGAGTAGAGTAGAGTAGAGTAGAGTAGAGTAGAGTAGAGGAGAGGAGAGTAGAGTAGAGTAGAGTAGAGGTCGAGTAGAGTAGAGTAGAGGTAGAGTAGAGTAGAGTAAGAGTAGAGGTAGAGTAGAAGTAGAGTAGAGTTAGAGTAGAGTTAGAGTAGAGTAAGAGTAGAGTAAGAATAGAGTAGAGTAGAGTAGAGTTAGAGTAGAGTTAGAGTAGAGGTAGAGTTAGAGTAGAGTTAGAGTAGAGGTAGAGTAAGAGTAGAGTTAGAGTAGAGTAGAGTAGAGTAGAGTTAGAGTAGAGTAGAGTAAGAATAGAGTAGAGTAGAGTTAGAGTAGAGTTAGAGTAGAGTAGTGTAGAGTAGAGTAGAGGTAGAGTAGAGTTAGAGTTAGAGTTAGAGTTAGAGTAGAGTAGAGTTAGAGTTAGAGTTAGAGTAGAGTAGAGTTAGAGTTAGAGTAGGGTAGAGTAGAAGTAGAGTTAGAGTTAGAGTTAGAGTTAGAGTAGAGTAGAGTTAGAGTTAGAGTTAGAGTAGAGTAGAGTTAGAGTTAGAGTAGGGTAGAGTAGAGTAGAGTTAGAGTTAGAGTTAGAGTTAGAGTTAGAGTAGAGTAGAGTTAGAGTTAGAGTTAGAGTAGAGTAGAGTTAGAGTTAGAGTAGGGTAGAGTAGAGTAGAGTTAGAGTAGAGATTGAGGTAGAGATAGAGGTAGAGGTAGAGTAGAGTTAGAGTAGAGTTAGAGTTAGAGTTAGAGTAGAGTAGAGTTAGAGTTAGAGTTAGAGTAGAGTAGAGTTAGAGTAGGGTAGAGTAGAGTAGAGTTAGAGTAGAGATAGAGGTAGAGATAGAGGTAGAGGTAGAGTAGAGTTAGAGTAGAGTTAGAGTAGAGTAAGAGTAGAGTTAGAGTAGAGTAGAGTAGAGTAGAGTAGAGTAGAGTAGAGTAGTGTAGAGGTAGAGTAAGAGTAAGAGTAGAGTAAGAGTAGAGTAAGAGTAGAGTAGAGTTAGAGTAGAGTTAGAGTAGAGTTAGAGTAGAGTTAGAGTAGGGTAGAGTAGAGTTAGAGTTAGAGTAGAGTAGAGTTAGAGTTAGAGTTAGAGTAGAGTTAGAGTTAGAGTTAGAGTAGAGTAGAGTTAGAGTTAGAGTAGTGTAGAGTAGAGTAGAGTTAGAGTTAGTCCTCTCTCCCTCTCTGTCTCCCCCCCTCCCTCTTCTCTCCCTCTCCCCCCTCTCCCTCCCTCTTTGTCTCCCCCCTCTTCCTCTCCCTCTCTGTCTCCCCCCTCTCCCTCTTCTCTCCCTCTCCCCCCTCTCCCTCCCTCTCTGTCTCCCCCTTCTCCCTCTCTCTCTTCCTTCTCTCTCTCCCTCTGTCTCCCCCCTCTCCCTCTCTGTCTCCCCCCTCTCCCTCTCTCCCTCTCTCTCTGTCTCCCCCTCTCCCTCTTCTCTCCCTCTCTATCTACCCCTCTCCCTCTCTGTCTCTCCCTCTCCCTCCCTCTCTGTCTCCCCCTCTTCCTCTCTCTCTCTCCCCTGTCTCCCCCCTCTCCCTCTCCCTCTCTGTCTCCTCCCTCTCCCTCTCTCTCTCCCTCTCTGTCTCCTCCCTCTCTCTCCCTCTCTGTCTCCCCCCTCTCTCTCCCTCTCTGTCTCCCCCTAGTAGAGTAGAGGTAGAGTAGAGTAAGAGTAGAGGTAGAGTAAGAGTAGAGTAGAGTAGAGGTCGAGTAGAGTAGAGTAGACTAGAGTAGAGTAGAGGTCGAGTAGAGTAGAGTAGAGGTAGAGTAGAGGTAGAGTAGAGTAAGAGTAGAGGTAGAGTAAGAGTAGAGTAGAGTAGAGTAGAGTAGAGGTCGAGTAGAGTAGAGTAGAGGTAGAGTAGAGTAGAGGTAGAGTAGAGTAGAGGTAGAGTAGAGGTCGAGTAGAGTAGAGTAGAGGTAGAGTAAAGGGCGAGTAGAGTAGAGTAGAGTAGAGTAGAGTAGAGGAGAGGAGAGTAGAGTAGAGTAGAGGTCGAGTAGAGTAGAGTAGAGGTAGAGTAGAGTAGAGTAAGAGTAGAGGTAGAGTAGAAGTAGAGTAGAGTTAGAGTAGAGTTAGAGTAGAGTAAGAGTAGAGTAAGAATAGAGTAGAGTAGAGTAGAGTTAGAGTAGAGTTAGAGTAGAGGTAGAGTTAGAGTAGAGTTAGAGTAGAGTAGAGGTAGAGTAAGAGTAGAGTTAGAGTAGAGTAGAGTAGAGTAGAGTTAGAGTAGAGTAGAGTAAGAATAGAGTAGAGTAGAGTTAGAGTAGAGTTAGAGTAGAGTAGTGTAGAGTAGAGTAGAGTTAGAGTAGAGTTAGAGTTAGAGTTAGAGTAGAGTAGAGTTAGAGTTAGAGTTAGAGTAGAGTAGAGTTAGAGTTAGAGTAGGGTAGAGTAGAGTAGAGTTAGAGTTAGAGTTAGAGTTAGAGTAGAGTAGAGTTAGAGTTAGAGTTAGAGTAGAGTAGAGTTAGAGTTAGAGTAGGGTAGAGTAGAGTAGAGTTAGAGTAGAGATTGAGGTAGAGATAGAGGTAGAGGTAGAGTAGAGTTAGAGTAGAGTTAGAGTTAGAGTTAGAGTAGAGTAGAGTTAGAGTTAGAGTAGAGTAGAGTTAGAGTAGGGTAGAGTAGAGTAGAGTTAGAGTAGAGATAGAGGTAGAGGTAGAGGTAGAGTAGAGTTAGAGTAGAGTTAGAGTAGAGTAAGAGTAGAGTTAGAGTAGAGTAGAGTAGAGTAGTGTAGAGGTAGAGTAAGAGTAAGAGCAGAGTAAGAGTAGAGTAAGAGTAGAGTTAGAGTAGAGTTAGAGTAGAGTTAGAGTAGGGTAGAGTAGAGTAGAGTTAGAGTTAGAGTTAGAGTTAGAGTAGAGTAGAGTTAGAGTTAGAGTAGAGTAGAGTTAGAGTAGTGTAGAGTAGAGTAGAGTAGAGTTAGAGTTAGTCTCTCTCCCTCTCTGTCTCCCCCCCTCCCTCTTCTCTCCCTCTCCCCCCTCTCCCTCCCTCTCTGTCTCCCCCCTCTTCCTCTCCCTCTCTGTCTCCCCCCTCTCCCTCTTCTCTCCCTCTCCCCCCTCTCCCTCCCTCTCTGTCTCCCCCTTCTCCCTCTCTCTCTTCCTTCTCTCTCTCCCTCTGTCTCCCCCCTCTCCCTCTCTGTCTCCCCCCTCTCCCTCTCTCCCTCTCTCTCTGTCTCCCCCTCTCCCTCTTCTCTCCCTCTCTATCTACCCCTCTCCCTCTCTGTCTCTCCCTCTCCCTCCCTCTCTGTCTCCCCCTCTTCCTCTCTCTCTCTCCCCTGTCTCCCCCCTCTCCCTCTCCCTCTCTGTCTCCTCCCTCTCCCTCTCTCTCTCCCTCTCTGTCTCCTCCCTCTCTCTCCCTCTCTGTCTCCCCCCTCTCTCTCCCTCTCTGTCTCCCCCTAGTAGAGTAGAGGTAGAGTAGAGTAAGAGTAGAGGTAGAGTAAGAGTAGAGTAGAGTAGAGGTCGAGTAGAGTAGAGTAGACTAGAGTAGAGTAGAGGTCGAGTAGAGTAGAGTAGAGGTAGAGTAGAGGTAGAGTAGAGTAAGAGTAGAGGTAGAGTAAGAGTAGAGTAGAGTAGAGTAGAGTAGAGTAAGAGTAGAGTAGAGTAGAGGAGAGGAGAGTAGAGTAGAGTAGAGGTCGAGTAGAGTAGAGTAGAGGTAGAGTAGAGTAGAGTAGAGTAGAGTAGAGTAGAAGTAGAGTAGAGTTAGAGTAGAGTTAGAGTAGAGTAAGAATAGAGTAGAGTAGAGTTAGAGTAGTGTAGAGTAGAGTTAGAGTAGAGGTAGAGGTAAAGTAGAGTAGAGTTAGAGTAGAGTAGAGTAAGAATAGAGTAGAGTAGAAGTAGAGTAGAGTTAGAGTAGAGTTAGAGTAGAGTAAGAATAGAGTAGAGTAGAGTTAGAGTAGTGTAGAGTAGAGTTAGAGTAGAGGTAGAGGTAAAGTAGAGTAGAGTTAGAGTAGAGTAGAGTAAGAATAGAGTAGAGTTAGAGTAGAGTTAGAGTAGAGTAGTGTAGAGTAGAGTAGAGTTAGAGTAGAGTTAGAGTTAGAGTAGAGTAGAGTAGGGTAGAGTAGAGTTAGAGTAGAGATAGAGGTAGAGATAGAGGTAGAGGTAGAGTAGAGTTAGAGTAGAGTTAGAGTAGAGTTAGAGTAGAGTTAGAGTAGAGTAGAGTAGAGTAGTGTAGAGTAGAGTAGAGTAGAGTTAGAGTTAGTCTCTCTCCCTCTCTGTCTCCCCCCCTCCCTCTTCTCTCCCTCTCCCCCCTCTCCCTCCCTCTCTGTCTCCCCCCTCTTCCTCTCCCTCTCTGTCTCCCCCCTCTCCCTCTTCTCTCCCTCTCCCCCCTCTCCCTCCCTCTCTGTCTCCCCCTTCTCCCTCTCTCTCTTCCTCTCTCTCTCTCCCTCTGTCTCCCCCCCTCTCCCTCTCTGTCTCCCCCCTCTCCCTCTCTCCCTCTCTCTCTGTCTCCCCCTCTCCCTCTTCTCTCCCTCTCTATCTACCCCTCTCCCTCTCTGTCTCTCCCTCTCCCTCCCTCTCTGTCTCCCCCTTCTCCCTCTCTCTCTCTCTCCCCTGTCTCCCCCCTCTCCCTCTCCCTCTCTGTCTCCTCCCTCTCCCTCTCTCTCTCCCTCTCTGTCTCCTCCCTCTCTCTCCCTCTCTGTCTCCCTCTCTCTCTCCCCTCTCTGTCTCCCCCCTCTCTCTCCCTCTCTGTCTCCCCCTCTCCCTCCCTCTCTGTCTCCCCTCTCCTCCCTCTCTGTCTCCCCCCTCCCCTCCCTCTCTGTCTCCCCCCTCTC
>NW_028164485.1:0-1000 GCF_964263955.1 Coregonus lavaretus | reverse complement strand
GGTTTCCATGGCCGAGCAGCCGCACACAAGCCTAAGATCACCATGCGAAATGCCAAGCATCGGCTGGAGTGGTGTAAAGCTCGCTGCCGTGGGACTCTAGCAGTGGAAACGCGTTCTCTGGAGTGATGAATCACGCTTCACCATCTGGCAGCCCGAAGGAGGAATCTGGGTTTGCCGGATGCCAAGAGAACGCTACCTGCCCGAATGCATAGTGCCAACTGTAAAGTTTTATGGAAGAGGAATAATGATCTGGGGTTCTTTTTCATGGTTTGGGCTAGGCCCCTTAGTTCCAGTGAAGGGAAATCTTAACGCTACAGCATACGATTACATTCTAGACGATTCTGTGCTTCCAACTTTGTGGCAACAGTTTGGGGAAGGCCCTCTCCTGTTTCAGCATGACAATGCCCCCGTGCACAATGCGAGGTCCATACAGAAATGGTTTGTTGAGATCAGTGTGGAAGAACTTGACTGGCCTGCACAGAGCCCTGACATCAACCCCATCGAACACCTTTGGGATGAATTGGAACGCTGACTGAGAGCCAGGCCTAATCGCCCAACATCAGTGCTCGACCTCACTAATGCTCTTGTGGCTGAATGGAAGCATGTCCCCGCAGCAATGTTCCAACATCTAGTGGAAAGTCTTCTCAGAAGAGTGGAGGCTGTTATAACAGCAAAGGGGGGACCAACTCCATATTAATGCCCATGACTTTGGAATGAGATGTTCGACGAGCAGGTGTCCACATACTTTTGGCCATGTAGCGTAGGTTACAAAACCTTCTCTGCCATTGGTCACCAATATATTTCCCAGCAGACGTAGTCGTGGAGATGGATGAATATAAATCCCAGACGCAGGTGGGAGGTAAAAAAATGCAGAACGTTGACAAATTCCCCATTGAATCTTCACATCTATGTTTTTCTATTGTGTCTGGTCCCAGAGGGTTAACAGTATCCCACTGACCTGAAATGTATATCACTCACCCAGACCTCTGCGCTGAGCTTT
>NW_028164486.1:0-22500 GCF_964263955.1 Coregonus lavaretus | reverse complement strand
ACTACCACCACTATTACTACCGTTGTCATTACTACTACTACAACTGCTACTACTACTACCACCACTACTACTACAATCATTATTACTACTACTACTACTACCGCCAGTACCACTACCATCATTAAACTACTATTACCACCACTACTACTACCGTCATCATAACTACTACTGCTACTACAACTACTACTAGTACCATCTATCTCTCCACCCCTCCTCTCTGCACCTCCCTCCATCGCCTCACCCATTGTCCCATATGACAGCTCCCTAGCCAGCTGCTTGAAAAAACGAATCAACCGCCATTTTATTTCAATTTGCTCCTGTCACTTGTATCTGTATTTTCCTCCAGCACTGTTAGTAGTCTGGCAATCATCTCTCTTGGATTCTTATTGATGATATCACAGTCTCTCTATTGTGGTTATGGAATCAGGCTGATGCTGTTGTGGGTTTAGCCATTTATGCTGAATAGACCCTGTCATATGCACCTCGATACCATCTTATTTGATGAAGAGGACGATGGTAGAATAATATCCATTATTTTAAAAAGAGGGGAGTGTGCGAGTGTTTTCAGATGTATTACATTTTCCAGGCCATATTAACATATTAAATACATGAAAATATCTTATCTACATGTAATGAACAACACACTGCTTGCTTAACAGTATATCAGCTCGCTCACAAACCCTCACTGGTATTTGATCTAACGTCGAAGCAACACACGTGACCGCCCTCTTGGATACATCTTAGCCAGCTATGACATTGAAAAGCAAGCAATTGGAAGGTTCCGGGGTGGTGGTATTTCAAGCTGAGGGGTCAGTTGTACTAATTCAACCCAGTTACATACAGTAGTCTCTTCATGTCTTCTTTGACAGATTTTTAAAACTTAAAATCTCCTCCTGATCCACATCAAGTCAAAGTTTATTGGTTAAGTACACAGTTTTCAAGATGTTATCGGAGGTGCGGTGAAATGATTATGCCTCTAGCTCCAACCCTGCAGCAATATCTAGCAGAACAATAACAATACACACAAAACATTTTTTTCTCCAGAAATATCAGAACGAGCAATATCAGAGTCCGGAATGTAAATATATATGTATAAATGGTGTGTATAGACAGTGTGGACAGTATATGAATAGAAAAGGTGTGTACAGCAGTAGTTATATAGGATGAGCCTTGACTAGAATACAGGATATACATATAATGTGGGTAAAACAGTATGATGGCCTGGAGATAGAAGCTGTTTCTCAGTCTCCGCCTTCTAGATGGTAGCGGGGTGAGGAGGCCGTGGCTCGGGTGGCTGAGGTCCTTGATGATCTCTTGCATTCCTACATTCTTAGAAAAAAATGTGCTATCTACACTGAACAAAAATATAAACGCAACATGTAAAGTGTTGGTCCCATGTTTCATGAGCTGAAATAAAAGATCTCAGAAATGTTCCATATGCACAAAAAGCTTATTTCTCTCAAATGTTGTGCACAAATTTGTTTACATACCTGTTAGTGAGCATTTCTCCCTTGCCAAGATAATCCATCCACCTGACAGGTGTGGCATATCAAGAAGCTGATTAAACAGCATGATCATTACACAGGTGCACCTTGTGCTGGGGATAATAAAAGGCCATTCTAAAATGTGCAGTTTGTCACACAACACAATGCCACAGATGTCTCAAGTTTTGAAGGAGTGTGCAATTGGCATGTTGACTGCAGGAATGTCCAGCAGAGCTGTTGCCAGATAATTGAATATTCATTTCTCTACCATAAGCTGCCTCCAAAGTCATTTTAGAGAATTTGGCAGTAAGTCCAACCGGCCTCACAACCGCAGATCACATGTAACCACGCCAGTCCAGGACCTACCTCCACATCCGGCTTCTTCACCTGCGGGATTGTCTGAGACAGCTGATGAAACTGTGGGTCTGCACAACCGAATACTTTTTGCACAAACTGTCAGAAACTGTCTCAGGGAATCTAATTTGTGTGCTCGTCGTCCTCACCAGGGTCTTGACCTGACTGCAGTTCGGCATCGTAACCTCATGTTTCTATTTTTGTTCAGTATAGAACCTAAAAGGGTTCTTCGGCTGTCAACATAAGAGAACCCTTTGAAGAACCCTTTTTGGTGCCAGGTAAGAACCCTTTTGCTTCCAAGTAGAACCCTTTTGGGTTCCATGTAGGACCCTTTCCACAGAGGGCTCTACCTGGAAGCAAAAAGGGTTCTACCTGGAACCAAAAAAGGTTTATCCTGCGTTTTCTCTTTCTCTCTCTCTCTCTCTCTCTCTCTCTCTCTCTCTCTCTCTCTCTCTCTCTCTCTCTCTCTCTCTCTCTCGCTCTCTCTCTCTCTCTCTCTCGCTCTCTCTCTCTCTCTCTCTCTCTCTCTCGCTCTCTCTCTCTCTCTCTCGCTCGCTCTCTCTCTCTCTCTCGCTCTCGCTCTCTCTCTCTCTCTCCCCTGTGGTATCAACAGAGGGTAACACTGCCTCCTATGGTTGTATGGGGTAAATGTGTCAGATGAATGATGTCAAACTGATGTATTTATATTCATCTAACACTCCGGGAGAAGGAGAATGATTCTGTAGGAGCAGAATGCTACTGTGTGTGTGTGTGTGTGTGTGTGTGTGTGTGTGTGTGTGTGTGTGTGTGTGTGTGTGTACTATAATGAGGTTGTGTAGGATGGGGGTCGTTCCCTGGTCACTCGTTCAGGCCCCAGGATGATGAATGAAGAAGAGAAGAAGAGAGAGTACAACTAAGTTAAAGTTTCAGAAGAAACTTCTTTGAATGCAAAATATTTTGGAAACATTTGTGGCTTCTTGCAGTGTGCACACATACAAATGAAGATACACTCAAAAAGCTTAAGATAATTGTCCAAAAAAGGAAGAAATTGAATAAGTCAATATTCCATACAATATTAGTTGTTGCTGCTGTTGTCGTAATTCTCTGGGTCTACACTACAGGGAGTGGGGGAAGGGGGGACACTGTTGGTCAGTTTGGGTGCATATGATTTTATGAGGACCTGAGAGACAAGTGGAAGTTTTACAAGCATGTCAGAGGTAAGAACTGTCTCTCTCTCACACACACACACACACACACACACACACACACACACACTCGTATCGCCTCTCTTTTAAGCTGAGACATTTTATTGTGGAGGCATTGTGTTTAGTTTGGACTCCAGACCAGAAGGTCAAAGACATCTGACTCAAGCAGGAAGTATCAGCATGAAGCAGACAGGAAGTACACATTTCAAACAGGAAGGACATCTCTCAGAGGACGCTACCGACAACCACAGGATTCACAACCCCCATTGTCTGTCAGCATATCCTAAATGGACTGTGTGGTGTTAGAAGCAGCAGTGTGTCTGTTTTGTTGTTTGTCTGATTTTTTTGTGTCTGATTTTGGCCACTTAAGTGCTGTGTGTAGTACCACAACAATGACTGTGATTGTGTGTGTGTGATTGTGTGTGTGTTGGCACTTGCTGTGTGTGTGTGTTTGTGTGTGTCTGCCTGCGAGGTTGTATGTGTGTGGGTGCCTGCGAGGTTGTATGTGTGTGTCTGCCTGCGAGGTTGTATGTGTGTGGGTGCCCGCATGCGTGCGTGTGACTTCGAGAGTTTGAGTGTGTATCAGACAGCGTGGTCAGGGAGAGGTGCATTGTGGGATCGATGTCCACACCTAGTCCTAAATTATTCATCCTGTCAGGCGGCCTGTCCACCATCGCCGTGGAAAGAGCTGACCATGAGCTTTACCTCCGTCCCCACGGATACACCTCTCCATCCCTTCCTCCTCACCCTCACTTCCTCTCTCTCTCTCTCTCTCTCTCTCTCTCGCTCTCTCGTTCTCTAGTGGCCCAAGTCAATATTTCCTGCTTCACATAATCCTTGTGTCCAATGTGTGTGTGTGTGTGTGTGAGGTGTGTGTTTGCGTGCATCTGAACATGTGTGTGCATGCATTTGTGCTTGCGTGTGTGAGTGGTGTGTGTTTACGGAGATCTTAACGTGTACGTGTGTGTGCGTGTGTGAGTGGTGTGTGTTTACGGAGATCTTAACGTGTACGTGTGTGTGCGTGTGGCTGACTAGGTGCCTGTGAGTCAGGGGTTGTGACATAGCCCATACATCACGACTGGAGCCTGTTTGATTACAGGCTGAGGGGTTGGGTGATTAATGGCTTGATTCAGCTTCCTGGCCTGTTCTGACACCTGGTCACTGAACATCTGTACCCACAGCCCTTAGCCCACCAATCCCACCCTCAGCCCTTGAATCCAGGCATATCCTACAGCCCTTAGCCCCCAGCCCCTGATCCGTTTCCTGGCAAAACTTTAACTCATCTCCCAAGCATCCCTTTTAAATATATCCAAACCCTCTAACTCAATCACCTCCATCTCATATTACAATATCCTGCATCACAACAGCACCACTGTAATTCCATGTCCTATTACAGTATCCTGCAACACGACAGCATCACTGTACCTCCATGTCCTACTACTGTATCCTGCAACACGACAGCATCACTGCACATCCATGTCCTATTACAGTATCCTGCATCACGACAGCATCACTGTACCTCCATATCCCAATCAGATTCTAATAGTCCTCCAAAATCTTTAACCGCCCTACCTCTCACCATCCACCTCACTTCATCCTGCCTTTCTCTTCTAGAGTCTCAGATCATAAACCCCCACCCCCACACCACTTCTAATGGTCCTCAAAATCTCCACCCCCCCACCTTTCACCACCAGATCCGAGCCCCCAAAGCCCAATGCACCCCTTAAATCCAAGAACCGCCCTGCTACCCCCAACCTCATAGTCATCAAATCCCCTTGTGAGTCCACATATAGAATACAAGGTCTTTTAACAACCTCTCTGTTCCCCTAACAACACTCTTTGCTGCCCCAGGACACACACTCTACCTCTGATCTCTTCACCGCTCCAATCAACCCCACCCCTTAACCCAGCTATACCACAGTCCCTCCTCCCCCAATAGCTCTCCTGCTAGAGTGAGAGAGAGATTATCAAAATCCAAAACAGATGGATGATTTTAAATATGTTATTGGACCATAAACAGATATGGTTCATTAACCTTTACGGACCAAATAATGATGATCCACACTTCTTTGACAATATATATAATAAATTATCAACCCTGCAAGCAATACAAGACTATATTATTATGGTGGGAGATTATAATCCTGTTTTAAATAGCTCAATGGACCGTAAAGGAAATCACACTACAAACTATTACCCTCATGCTCTTAAGGAAATCATGAATGTCATGGATACATTAGAACTAGTAGATATATGAAGGCTTAAATATCCTGACCTAGTGAGATATACATGGCGACACTCAATTAAGCTAGTCGTCTTGACTTCTTTCTTATGTCATTCTCGTTGGCACCAAAAGTTTAAAAAGTGTTGATAGGGGACAGAATGCAGTCGGACCATCATATAATTGGCATGTACATTACTCTTACTGAATTTCCACGTGGGCGAGGATATTGGAAATTTAATCAAAGCCTACTGGATAATAACTTGTTTTTAACTAGGACAGAGGAATTTATAACTGATCTTTTCTGACATAACATTGGTACAGCAAATCCTCTTATTGTATGGGACACTTTTAAATGTGCCTTTAGAGGCCATGCAATTCAGTACTCATCTCGAAAACAAAAGCAATTTAGGTCAAAAGAGTCCACATTAACAAAGGAAATAGAAGGTCTAACAGAACAGATAGATAGCAATAAAAACTGTATCATAGAGGCTCAGAATATTAACAAAACGATATGGAGAAACTTATTCAAGAAAGATCAAGTGTAATATATTATAAAAATAAAGCAAACGGGATGGAATATGGGGAAAAATGCACCAAATTCTTTTTTAATCTTCAACATAGAAATGCTACCAAAAATAATTTACTGAAACTGGTTACAAATGACGGAGTCACCAAATTATATTTTGACGGAGGAAGCAAAGTACTGTAAGCATATGTTTTCGTTTCAGTCGCCTCCATCTCCTCTAACTGAAGCTAATTTACATTTACATTTTAGTCATTTAACAGACACTCTTATCCAGAGCGACTTACAGTTAGTGAGTGCATACATTTTTCATACTGGCCCCTCGTGGGAATCAAACCCACAACCCTGGCGTTGCAAGCCCCATGCTCTACCAACTGAGCTACCTTTGTAGGGATTTTTTTCAATTGATAATGTAAAATTAACAGCCATACAGAAAGACTAATGTGAAGGTGAAATTACAGAGGAGGAACTTCTGCATGCAATTAAAGACTTTAAGTCCAGGAAAACACCAGGGTTGGATAGCATACCAGTCGAGGTATGCCAAACCTTTTTTGATATACTCAGAGGACCGTTATTAGCATGTTTTAACCACTCCTATGTAAATGGTAGATTATCAGACACTCAAGAAGAAGGTCTGATTTCATTATTACTGAAACAGGATACAAGTGGGAAATATTAAGATGTTGTGACGCAAAAATTCTAGCAAAATGTATAGAGCATAAAATTAAAAAGGTATTGTCGGACATTATTCATTCTAATCAGACAGGTTTTTTACATGGACGATACATTGAATATAATATAAGGCAAGTACTGGAAACAATAGAACACTATGAAAAATCTGGGAAACCAGGCCTGTTATTCATAGCAGACTTTGAAAAGGCATTTGGAGAATCTTTCATAAAATGGGTTAAAATCATGTATAGTAACCCTAGGTGTAAAATAGTAAATAATGGCTATTTCGCAGAAAGTTTTAAACTGTCAAGAGGAGTAAAACAAGGTTGTCCACTATCGGCATATCTATTTAATATGGCCATCGAAATGTTAGCTATTAAAATCAGATCTGCGATGCAGTGCCTTAGACCACTCCGCCACTCGCCACTAACCTGGCTATTTGTGGAAAAATCACCCTGATTAACACTTTAGTATTATCCCAGTTTACCTATTTGCTTATGGTCTTGCCTACACCTAGCGAACAGTTTTATAAATTATATGAGAAAAAAAATATTACATTTTATTTGGAACGGCAAGCCAGACAAAATTAAATGGGCCTATTTTTATACTGAATATGAATTCGGAGGACAGACATGATTAAATATTAAAGCATTAGACCTATCACTAAAAGCTTCAGTCATACAAAAGTTATACTGAAATCCGAACTGGTTCTCTAGCAAATTAGTAAGATTGTCTCACCCCATGTTCAAGAATGGCCTTTTTCCCTTTATTCAGATTACAACCTCTCACTTTCAGTTATTTGAAAAGGAAATCATCTCCCAAATATCACTATTTCTAAAACAAGTCATAGAAAGTTGGTTGCAATTTCAATGTAATCCTCCAGAAATGACAGAACAAATAATACAACAAATATTGTGGTTAAACTCAAATATACTAATTGATAAAAAATAAAAAAAATCTTTTGAATAAAAAAAAAAAAAGGTATAATCTTTGTAAATGATATCATAGGTAGGACTGGTGGAGTTATGTCGCACATGCAGCTAACAAAAACATATGGAAATGTCTGCTCTACCCCAAATTACAACCAAATAATTGCAGCATTACCGCAAAAATGGAAGAGGAAAGTGGAAGGGGGAAAAAGTAAGGAACTTGTCTGTCGGCCCTGCATTAAAGAACATAATTGGTTAAAGAAAATTGTGATAAATAAAAAAATATACCAGTTTCATTTAAGTACCAAATGATTGACAGCCGTCCCATATAGATTGCAAAATATTTGGGAAGAGATTTTTGACATACAGATTCCATGGCATAGTGTTTATGAAACGACGCCAGATTCAAAATGTATACCTTTTCAATTTAAATTATTATACAAAATTCTTGCTACCAATAGAATGTTATTTATATGGGGGATACAATCTTCCCAGCTCTTCAGATTTTGCCGTGAAGAGACAGAATCATTAGATCATTTGTTTTGGTACTGTCCATTTGTAGCTTGTTTTTGGTCACAGGTCCAGGAATGGCTGAAGGATTGCAATATTTACCTGGAGCTAACCCTGCAGATAGCACTACTGGGTGATCTGAAAAGTCATAGTCAATCGATCAATAATATAATAATACTTTTAGCAAAAATGTTTATTTTCAATTTACAATCTGTAGAAACAATGAGAATAGAAGGGTTCAGAACTTTTGTGAAACATCACAGTACAGTTAAATATATGGCAAATAGAAATCCAATATGGATGGTGTTAAGAGATAGATGGGAGGTGTTGAAAGGAGCTGAAGGATGGGACTAATAACAACTAACAACAACTAATAACAACAAGATAACTAATGTAAAGCATACTGTGTCCATAATAAGTATATACAGTTGAAGTCGGAAGTTAACATACACCTTAGCCAAATACATTTAAACTCAGTTGATACATAGTAAGACAGAAAGACAGAGACACAGAGACACAGGGACACCTAGTAAGAGACAGAAAGACTGAGAGACAGAGACACCTAGTAAGAGACAGAAAGACTGAGAGACAGAGACACAGGGACACATAGTAAGAGACAGAAAGACTGAGAGACAGAGACAACTAGTAAGAGACAGAAAGACTGAGCGACAGAGACACAGGGACACATAGTAAGAGACAGAAAGACTGAGAGACAGAGACAACTAGTAAGAGGCAGAAAGACTGAGCGACAGAGACACCTAATAAGAGACAGAAAGACTGAGAGACAGAGACAACTAGTAAGAGACAGAAAGACTGAGCGACAGAGACACCTAGTAAGAGACAGAAAGACTGAGAGACAGAGACAACTAGTAAGAGACAGAAAGACTGAGAGACAGAGACAACTAGTAAGAGGCAGAAAGACTGAGCGACAGAGACACCTAATAAGAGACAGAAAGACTGAGAGACAGAGACAACTAGTAAGAGACAGAAAGACTGAGCGACAGAGACACCTAGTAAGAGACAGAAAGACTGAGCGACAGAGACACCTAGTAAGAGACAGAAAGACTGAGAGACAGAGACAACTAGTAAGAGACAGAAAGACTGAGCGACAGAGACACAGGGACACATAGTAAGAGACAGAAAGACTGAGCGACAGAGACACAGTGACACATAGTAAGAGACAGAAAGACTGAGAGACAGAGACAACTAGTAAGAGACAGAAAGACTGAGAGACAGAGACACAGGGACACATAGTAAGAGACAGAAAGACAGAGATGGCCAGAGAAAGAGAGAGCCAGTGAAAGAGTGAAAGGTAGGGAGAGAGAGGGGTAGAGAGAGAGGAGAGAGAAGACTGTGTTCCCCTGGCCCTCTCTTCTCTCCCCTATTTCATGCGGTCAGGATGAGAGATGGTGCTGCCAGCGATCGGCCCACTCCACAGCCCAGACCTGGACTCTACTGCTCCACCACCATTCCCTGCTGAAACCATTAGTGTGGACATTAAACACCATTAGAGCACACACACGGACACGTAAAACACACAAACAGCCGCACACACACACACACACACACACACACACACACACACACACACACACACACACACACACACACATAAACACACTTAGAGCACAGAGCGAAGGAGAGAGAGACTGCCAAACAGACAGGCCGCTGCTTCAGGAGAAAGGCAGAGAGAGAGAAGTCTGTAGTAGTAATAAACCATTCAGTTTATCTGATCGGTAAATAAATTAGGCAGGTATACTGTAACTGATTTCTTCACTCTCTCTGCAGTGCAACTTGGCCTGACCAGGTGTGTCTGTGTGTGTGTGTTTGTGTGTGTGCATGCGTGTTTGCATGCCCCTCTGTTCCAGTTGTAACTGGGTTAGTGACAAGCAGGACACTGTGACACCTGGAAGAGGACTCACCTGCACTGGTCTCTAGTGGACCGGACTTATCTGGATTTGGCTGGACTAGACTCCAACAGAGCTACAGTGTGTGCGTGCATGTGTGTACAGTAGAGAGAGAGTTTGGCCAACAGGCTGGATGCGATGTTGCTGCCTTTGAACATTAGGCATTACGTCACCCACATGAGGCAGGTTTTTGTTCTATCCATGCATTTTGACCGACAGACTAACGTCCTGTCCAGAAACAAGAGATAGGCTCCTGACCTATCCCTGTAAAAAGTGGGACGGCATTGTTGTTAATCTGAAGTGCTTTTTCTGATTGGTATGATCCAAAATTACGCTTTGGTTCATTCAACCCATTCTATAAAGTTTGTCTGAAAACAAATGTTGAATTTGACAGATCAATGTGATTTTTTTAAATGAATGAAATCTTGGTGGCAGCCTATCAGAAGAGTTGGAGGCGTGGCCTATTGGGGGCATGGCTTTCAGTTTGTTATTTTTGCTTTTGGCCACCTGTGAGAGTGAATGTCATTCCAGGTAATGTGTTTTGTTTTTATTTATTAAATTTTTATGATTATATGTTCACTGCTGGCACTGAATCTTAAATTATATCTGCGTAAGTATTGTGATATTAAAGCACCTGGAAAGGTTTCCATTGATGAGATGGTCACCATTTGGTTACAATATTGTAACCAGTTAATGTGAAAGTCTTCTATAAAGAAGGGGTTTGGAGTTATTCTTTTATGTTATGGAACCAACTTAATATCTTGATTAACAGGAAATCGATTTAATTGCTTGTAACCCAATTGAAGAAATGTGGAGAGCAAAGAGGAAAATTAAGTTGTGTTGAAAGAAATAGATTGCAACTTGAAGTATAGGTTTGTTAATAATCAAATAGAACAGTTGGCATTGAATCATTTATTTGGTTTCAACAAATTTAGTTATTTTTTTCAATTGAGAATGCTTGACTCATTTACTTGTAACCAGCTAGGCATTGGCTTTGGGAGCTAACATCAAGTCTCAGGCAATGTTCACTAATCAAATGGGCTTAGAAGTGTAGTTTCACCACACCACCTCTCATCCTGAGTCCCTCCTCTCCTAAGATTGAGCTAGTGATTACTGACAGATATTATCCTGCTGTCAGATCTGATATCCACTACTCAGGTCTGGAGTGTATCAGTCTCTCAGACCCTGGTGAAAGAAGGAGCGTGGCGTGCTAACCAGCGCGGCGCCATCAGAAGCTAATAAATCATCTGCGGTTTTATTTCACATTTATTCCGGCTGTAATGAAGACGCGATGGCCTCCGGGCCATAACCGATGGCGACAGGGTGACACTGATGAATGGTTGAAGGTGCGTTCGTTACAGTCGGAGGGAGAGGGAGACGACTGTCAGGCTTCAAGTCTCCAACAGTGATCTGTGTGTGTGTGTGGCGTGTGTGTGTGTTTGTGCGTTTATCTAAAATTAGTATCTATATGTAGTTTAGACTACAGTTAGGACAGTAGTACAGCAGTCTATCAGCAGCTGCATTTTATGGCAGATCTGAATCTACTCTGTTGTGACACTCTACACTGAAATCACTCTACACTGAAATCACTCTACACTGAAATCACTCTACATTGAAATCACTCTGCTTTGTATTTTCCTCATTTCCACATCATCATCATCCTCATCTGGCTAGGGGCTGATAAGAGTTAGATTTGTGGTGGAAGAGAAGAGAGAGAGAGAGAGAGAGAGAGAGAGAGAGAGAGAGAGAGAGAGAGAGAGAGAGAGAGAGAGAGAGAGAGAGAGAGAGAGAGAGAGAGAGAGAGAGCAAGATGCTCTGCTCACACCCACTGTAACTGTCTGAGCCTAAACCACACAAATACAACACTAGACACCATGGAACACAAAGCTTTTACTATCTCATCCTGGAATATACAAGGTCTGAGGTCATCTGCCTAAAAAGCAGGAACCCAGACTTCACCAAAGAAATTGGAAATACAGACATTGTCATCCTACAAGAAACATGGTATAGAGGAGACAGACCCACTAGTTGCCCTCTAGGTTACAGAGAGCTGGTAATCTCATCCACCA
Organism: Coregonus lavaretus; assembly: GCF_964263955.1. Lineage (NCBI taxonomy): Eukaryota > Metazoa > Chordata > Actinopteri > Salmoniformes > Salmonidae > Coregonus > Coregonus lavaretus. The sequence continues at coordinate 10,644 of NW_028164486.1, read as the reverse complement.
AACTACCAGGTGTGAAACAGGGACGAGAATATGGGGGTATGCTAATTTGGTATAGAGCAGACCTAATCCACTCTATTCAATTAGTCAAAACAGGAACATTTTACATCTGGCTAGAAATTAATAAAGAAATTATCTCAACAGTGAAAAATGTCCTCATGTGTGCTACCTATATCCCCCCAATAGAATCCCCATACTTTAACGATAACAGCTTCTCCACCCTAGAGGGGGAGATCAACCATTTCCAGGCCCAAGAAAATGTACTAGTCTGTGGCGACCTAAATTCCAGAACTGGACAAGAACCTGACACTCTCAGCACACAGAGGGACAAACACCTACCTGGAGGTGACAGCATTCCCTCCCTTATATACCCCCCTAGACACTATGACAAAACAAATACAAAATAAATGGGTTACAACTCCTGCATCTCTGTCGCAAGCTGGGTCTGTACATAGATATTGGTAGGCTTCGAGGGGACTCCTATGGTAGGTACACCTACAGCTCATCCCTTGGCAGTAGTACTGTGGATTACTTTATCGCTGACATCAACCCAGAGTCTCTCAGAGCGTTCACAGTCACCCCACTGACACCCCTATCAGATCACAGCAAAAGCACAGTCATGAGGCATCAAAGCCAAAGGAACTTCACAATATTAACCGCTTCGGGATCGGTGTCCCGTATACGGGATGGTTGAGCTAACGTGCGCTAATGTGATTAGCATCACTGTTGTAAGTAACAGCAAACTTTCCAGGACATAGACATGTCTTATATGGGCAGAAAGCTTACATTCTTGTTCATCTAACTGAACTGTCCAATTTACAGTAGCTTTTATAGTGAAAAAATACCATGCTATTGTTTGAGGAGAGTGCACAACAACAAACAACTTATCACAGCAACTGGTTTGATACATTCACCTCTGAAGGTAAATAATGTACTTACATTCAGTAATCTTGCTCTGATTTGTCATCCTAAGGGTCCCAGAGATAAAATGCAGCATAGTTTTGTTTGATAAAATCAATTTTTTATGTTCAAATGTAGGAACTGGTTTCTACAGTTTGAACCCCTGCTGTCTCTGGCTCCACACCCAACCCACCCGGCCATCTGGATGTGTGAAAGTTAGTGTATAAGCTAATGATCCATCATGTCTGACATTCCTGGGAGTGTGTAAACTCACATTTTGTATTGCCATATCATTTTTGCATGTTCTCTATAGTTATGTTCTTGAAAATGTATCAATTGACCAATTCGGCACATTTGGGCAGACTTGATACAAAATAGTCCAGTATTGCAATGCTTCACTGGATCAATCTGAAACTTTGCACACACACTGCCACCATCTAAATTGCGCCTGAACTGCAATATTATATTGTGGCCTTTCTCTTGCATTTCAAAGATGATTGAACAAAATAAATAATGGAAAACGCATGTTTTTTTGTTTGCATTATATTTTACCAGATCTAATGTGTTATATTCGCCTACATTACTTTCACATTTCCAATAACTTCAAAGTTTTTCCTTTTAAATGGTATCAAGAATATGCATATCCTTGCTTCAGGTGCTGAGCTACAGGCAGTTACAGTGAGGGAAAACAAGTATTTGATCCCCTGCTGATTTTGTACGTTTGCCCACTGACAAAGAAATGATCAGTCTATAATTGTAATGGTAGGTTTATTTGAACAGTGAGAGACAGAATAACAACAAAAAAATACAGAAAAATGCATGTCAAAAATGTTATTAATTGATTAGCATTTTAATGAGGGAAATAAGTATTTGACCCCTCTGCAAAACATGACTTAGTACTTGGTGGCAAAACCCTTGATAGCAATCACAGAGGTCAGACGTTTCTTGTAGTTGGCCACCAGGTTTGCACACATCTCAGGAGGGATTTTGTCCCACTCCTCTTTGCAGATCTTCTCCAAGTCATTAAGGTTTTGAGGCTGACGATTGGCAACTCGAACCTTCAGCTCCCTCCACAGATTTTCTATGGGATTAAGGTCTGGAGACTGGCTAGGCCACTCCAGGACCTTAATGTGCTTCTTCTTGAGCCACTCCTTTGTGTTTTGGGTCATTGTCATGCTGGAATACCCATCCACGACCCATTTTCAATGCCCTGGCTGAGGGAAGGAGGTTCTCACCCAAGATTTGATGGTACATGGCCCCGTCCATCGTCCCTTTGATGCGGTGAAGTTGTCCTGTCCCCTTAGCAGAAAAACACCCCAAAGCATAATGATTCCAACTCCATGTTTGATGGTGGGGATGGTGTTCTTGGGTCATAGGCAGCATTCCTCCTCCTCCAAACACGGCGAGTTGAGTTGATGCCAAATAGCTCCATTTTGGTCTCATCTGACCACAACACTTTCACCCAGTTCTCCTCTGAATCATTCAGATGTTCATTGGCAAACTTCAGTCGGGCATGTACTGTATATGTGCTTTCTTGAGCAGGGGGACCTTGCGGGCGCTGCAGGGTTTCAGTCCTTCACGGCGTAGTGTGTTACCAATTGTTTTCTTGGTGACTATGGTCCCAGCTGCCTTGAGATCATTGACAAGATCCTCCGTGTAGAGTTGGGCTGATTCCTCACCGTTCTCATGATCATTGCAACTCCACGTGGTGAGATCTTGCATGGAGCCCCAGGCCGAAGGAGATTGACAGTTATTTTGTGTTTCTTCCATTTGCGAATAATCGCACCAACTGTTGTCACCTTCTCACCAAGCTGCTTGGCGATGGTCTTGTAGCCCATTCCAGCCTTGTGTAGGTCTACAATCTTGTCCCTGACATCCTTGGAGAGCTCTTTGGTCTTGGCCATGGTGGAGAGTTTGGAATCTGATTGATTGATTGCTTCTGTGGACAGGTGTCTTTTATACAGGTAACAAGCTGAGATTAGGAGCACTCCCTTTAAGAGTGTGTTCCTAATCTCAGCTCGTTACCTGTATAAAAGACACCTGGGAGCCAGAAATCTTTCTGATTGAGAGGGGGTCAAATACTTATTTCCCTCATTAAAATGCAAATCAATTTATAATATTTTTGACATGCGTTTTTCTGGATTTTTTTGTTGTTATTCTGTCTCTCACTGTTCAAATAAACCTACCATTAAAATTATAGACTGATCATTTCTTTGTCAGTGGGCAAACGTACAAAATCAGCAGGGGATCAAATACTTTTTTCCCTCACTGTAGATTTGGGTTTGTCATTTTAAGAGAAAATAGAAAAAAAGGGTCTGATCCTTAAGAGGTTAAGAAATTATATAGATGGAAGGAAAGTAGCATAGAAACCTACCAAAAAACAATTAGCCAACAACAAATTCAATCCCTTTGAGACAACTTCCTGGACAGAACATTTCACTGTAATAGTGAAGTTTTAAACTTGGCAGTAGAAAGCCTAAACTGAATATCTGACCTTTCAGCTTCCCTATCAAGTCAAAACCATTCAAGCAGACAACCTCAGAAAATTTTAAACAATGACAAATGGTTTGATGAAGAATGCAAAAACCTAAGAAAGAAATTGAGAAACCTATCCAACCAAAAAACATACAGACCCAGAAAACATGAGCCTTCCCTATGGTGAATCACTAAAACAATACAGAAATACACTACGGAAAAAGAAGGAACAGCACATCAGATATCAGCTCAATGTAATTGAAGAATCCACAGACTCTAACCACTTCTGGGAAAATTGGAACACACTAAACAAACAACAACAACACGAAGAATTATCTATCCAAAACGGAGACGTATGGATAAACCACTTCTCCAATCATTTTGGCTCTATAACAAAGAACAATCAGCAAAAACATATACAGTATCTCACAAAAGTGAGTACACCCCTCACATTTTTGTAAATATTTGAGTATATCTTTTCATGTGACAACACTGAAGAAATGACACTTTGCTACAATGTAAAGTAGTTAGTGTACAGCTTGTATAACAGTGTAAATTTGCTGTCCCTTCAAAATAATTCAACACACAGCCAATAATGTCTAAACTGCTGGCAACAAAAGTGAGTACACCCCTAAGTGAAAATGTCCAAATTGGGCCCAATTAGCCATTTTTCCTCCCCGGTGTCATGTGACTCGTTAGTGTTACAAGGTATTTTTTATTTTACTTCCCCTTTATTTAACCAGGTAAGCCAGTTGAGAACAAGTTCTCATTTACAACTGTGACCTGGCCAAGATAAAGCAAAGCAGTGCGATAAAAACAACAACACAGAGTTACATATGGGGTAAACAAAACATAGTCAAAAATACAAACAGAAAATATATATACAGTGTGTGCGAATGTAGTAAGTTATGGAGGTAAGGCAATAAATAGGCCATAGTGCAAAATAGTTACAATTTCGTATTAACACTGGAATGATAGATGTGCAAAAGATGATGTGCAAATAGAGATACTGGGGTGCAAATAAGCAAAATAAATAACAATATGGGGATGAGGTAGTTGGGTGGGCTAATTTCACAATGGCTGTGTACAGGTGCAGTGATCGGTAAGCTGCTCTGACAACTGACACTTAAAGTTAGTGAGGAAGATAAGAGTCTCCAGCTTCAGAGATTTTTGCAGTTCGTTCCAGTCATTGGCAGCAGAGAACTGGAAGAAATGGCGGCCAAAGGAGGTGTTGGCTTTGGGGATGACCAGTGAGATATACCTGCTGGAGCGCAGACTACGGGTGGGTGTTGCTATGGTGACCAGTGAGCTAAGGTAAGACGGGGATTTGCCTAGCAGTGATTTATAGATGACCTGGAGCCAGTGGGTTTGGCGACGAATATGTAGTGAGGGCCAGCCAACAAGAGTGTACAGGTCACAATGGTGGGTAGTATATGGGGCTTTGGTGACAAAACAGATGGCACTGTGATAGACTACATTCAATTTGCTGAGTAGAATGTTGGAGGCTATTTTGTAAATGACATCGCCGAAGTCAAGGATCGGTAGGATAGTCAGTTTTACGAGGGCATGTTTGGCAGCATGAGTGAAGGAGGCTTTGTTGCGAAATAGGAAGCCGATTCTAGATCTAACTTTTGATTGGAGATGCTTAATGTGAGTCTGGAGGGAGAGTTTACTGTCTAACCAGACACCTAGGTATTTGTAGTTGTCCACATACTCTAGGTCAGACCCGTCGAGAGTAGTGATTCTAGTCGGGTGGGCGGGTGCCAGCAGTGTTCGATTGAAGAGCATGCATTTAGTTTTACTAGTGTTTAAGAGCAGTTGGAGGCTACGGAAGGAGTGTTGTATGGCGTTGAAGCTCGTTTGGAGGTTTGTTAACACAGTGTCCAATGAAGGGCCAGATGTATACAAAATGGTGTCGTCCACATAGAGGTGGATCCGAGCTTCACCAGCAGCAAGGGCAACATCATTGATATACACATAGAATAGAGTCGGCCCGAGAATTGAACCCTGTGGCACCCCCATAGAGACGGCCAGAGGTCCAGACAACAGGCCCTCCGATTTGACACATTGAGCTCTATCTGAGAAGTAGTTGGTGAACCAGGTGAGGCAGTCATTAGAGAAACCAAGGGTATTTAGTCTGCCAATAAGAATGCGGTGGTTGACAGACTTGAAAGCCTTGGCCAGGTTGATGAAGACTGCTGCGCAGTACTGTCTTTAATCGATCGCGGTTATAATATCGTTTAGGACCTTGAGCGTGGCTGAGGTGCACCCATGACCAGCTCGGAAACCGGATTGCATAACGGAGAAGGTATGGTGGGATTCAAAATGGTCGGTGATCTGTTTGTTAACTTGGCTTTCAAATACTTTTGAAAGGCAGTGTAGGATGGATATAGGTCTGTAACAGTTTGGATCTAGAGTGTCACCCCCTTTGAAGAGGGGGATGACCGTGACAGCTTTCCAATCTCTGGGGATCTCAGACGTTACGAAAGAGAGGTTGAACAGGCTAGAAAAAGGGGTTGCGACAATATCGGCGGCTAATTTTAGAAAGAAAGGGTCCAGATTGTCTAGCCCAACCGATTTGTAGGGGTCTAGATTTTTCAGCTCTTTCAGAACATCAGCTGTCTGAATTTGTGTGAAGGAGAAGCGGGGGGGGGCATGGGCAAGTTGCAGCGGAGGGTGCAGAGCTGGTGGCCGGGGTAGTGGTAGCCAGGTGGAAAGCATGGCCAGCCGTAGCAAAATGCTTGTTGAAATTCTTGATTATTGTAGATTTATCGGTGGTGACAGTGTTTCCTAGCCTCAGTGCAGTGGGCAGTTGGGAGGAGGTGCTCTTATTTTCCATGGACTTTACAGTGTCCCAAAACTTTTTGGAGTTAGTGCTACATGATGCAAATTTCTGATTGAAAAAGCTAGCCTTTGCTTTCCTAACTGATTGTGTATATTGGTTCCTGACTTCCCTGAAAAGTTGCATATCGCGGGGGCTGTTCGATGCTAATGCAGTACGCCACAGGATGTTTTTGTGCTGGTCAAGGGCAGTCAAGTCTGAGGAGAACCAGGGGCTATATCTGTTCTTAGTTCTGAAATATTTGAATGGGGCATGCTTATTTAAGATTGAGAGGAAAGCACTTTTAAAGAACAAGCAGGCATCCTCTACTGACGGAATGAGGTCAATATCCATCCAGGATACCCTGGCCAGGTCAATTAGAAAGGCCTGCTCACTAAAGTGTTTTAGGGAGCGTTTGACAGTGATGAGGGGTGGTCGTTTGACCGCGGACCCATTACGGACGCAGGCAATAAGGCAGTGATCGCTGAGATCCTGGTTGAAGACAGCGGAGGTGTATTTAGAGGGTACATTTGTCAGGATGAAATCTATGAGGGTGCCCATGTTTACAGATTTAGGGTTGTACCTGGTAGGTTCGTTGATAATTTGTGTGAGATTGAGGGCATCTAGTTTAGATTGTAGGTTGGCCGGGGTGTTAAGCATATCCCAGGTGTCTCAGGTGTGAATGGGGAGCAGGTGTGTTAACTTTGGTGTCATCGCTCTCACACTCGCTCATACTGGTCACTGGAAGTTCAACATGGCACCTCATGGCAAAGAACTCTCTGAGGATCTGAAAAAAAGAATTGTTGCTCAGATGGCCTGGGCTATAAGAAGATTGCCAAGACCCTGAAACTGAGCTGCAGCACGGTGGCCAAGACCATACAGCGGTTTAACAGCACAGGTTCCACAGAACAGGCCTCGCCATGGTCGACCAAAGAAGTTGATTGTGCGTGCTCAGCGTCATATCCAGAGGTTGTCTTTGGGAAGTAGACGTATGAGTGCTGCCAGCTTTGCTGCAGAGGTTGAAGGGGTGGGGGGTCAGCCTGTCAGTGCTCAGACCATACGCCGCACACTGCATCAAATTGGTCTGCATGGTTGTCGTCCCAGAAGGAAGTCTCTTCTAAAGATGATGCACAAGAAAGACCGCAAACAGTTTGCTGATGACAAGCAGACTAAGGACATGGATTACTGGAACCATGTCCTGTGGTCTGATGAGACCAAGATAAACTTATTTGGTTCAGATGGTGTCAAGCGTGTGTGGCGGCAAACCAGGTGAGGAGTACAAATACAAGTGTGTCTTGCCTACAGTCAAGCATGGTGGTGGGAGTGTCATGGTCTGGGGCTGCATGAGTTCTGCCGGCACTGGGGAGCTACAGTTCATTGAGGGAACCATGAATGCCAACATGTACTGTGACATACTGAAGCAGAGCATGATCCCCTCCCTTCAGAGCCTGGGCCGCAGGGCAGTGTTCCAACATGATAACGACCCCAAACACACCTCCAAGACGACCACTGCCTTGCTAAAGAAGCTGAGGGTAAAGGTGATGGACTGGCCAAGCATGTCTCCAAACCTAAACCCTATTGAGCATCTGTGGGGCATCCTCAAACGGAAGGTGGAGGAGTGCAAGGTCTCTAACATCCACCAGCTCCGTGATGTCGTCATGGAGGAGTGGAAGAGGACTCCAGTGGCAACCTGTGAAGCTCTGGTGAACTCCATGCCAAAGAGGGTTAAGGCAGTACTGGAAAATTATGGTGGCCACACAAAATATTGACACTTTGGACCCAATTTTGACATTTTCACTTAGGGGTGTATTCACTTTTGTTGCCAGCGGTTTAGACATTAATGGCTGTGTGTTGTGTTATTTTGAGGGGACAGCAAATTTACACTGTTATACAAGCTGTACACTCACTACTTTACATTGTAGCAAAGTGTCATTTCTTCAGTGTTGTCACATGAAAAGATTTACTCAAATATTTACAAAAATGTGAGGGGTGTACTCACTTTTGTGAGATACTGTACATGCTCAATTACAAATCCTAGAATCAACTATTCTGTCAGATTCTGTCAGACCTCGGCTCTGACAGTGAATCTCAGTAAAACAAAAATAATGGTGTTCCAAAAAAGGTCCAGTTGCCAGGACCACAAATACAAATTCCATCTAGACACCGTTGCCCTAGAGCACACAAAAAATTATACCTACCTCGGCCTAAACATCAGCACCACAGGTAACTTCCACAAAGCTGTTAATGATCTGAGAGACAAGGCAAGAAGGGCATTCTATGCCATCAAAAGGAACAAAAAATTTGACATACCAATTAGGATCTGGCTAAAAATACTTGAATCAGTTATAGAACCCATTGCCCTTTATGGTTGTGAGGTCTGGGGTCCACTCACCAACCAAGAATTTGCTAAATGGGACAAACACTAAATTGAGACTCTGCATGCAGAATTCTGCAAAAACATACTCAGGGTACAACGTAAAACAGCAAATAATGCATGCAGAGCAGAATTAGGCCGATACCCGCTAATTATCAAAATCCAGAAAAGAGCCGTTGAATTCTACAACCACCTAAAAGGAAGCGATTCCCAAACCTTCCATAACAAAGCAATCACCTACTGAGAAATTAACCTAGAGAAGAGTCCCCTAAGCAAGCTGGTCCTGGTCCAGAATACCTGACCACTGTGACTGACCCAAAATTAAGGAAAGCTTTGACTATGTACAGACTCAGTGTGCATAGCCTTGCCATTGAGAGAGGCCACCGTAGGCAGACCTGGCTCTCAAGAGAAGACAGGCTATGTGCACACTGCCCACAAAATGAGGTGGAAACTGAGCTGCACTTCCTAACCTCCTGCCAAATGTATGACTATATTAGAGACCCTCAGATTACACAGACCCACAAAGAATTTAGAAACAAATCCAATTTTGATAAACTCCCATATCTATTGGGTGAAATACCACAGTGTGCCCTCACAGCAGCAATACTTGTGACCTGTTGCCACAAGAAAAGGGCAACCAGTGAAGAACAAACACCATTGTAAATACAACCTATATTTATGTTTATTTATTTTCCCTTTTATACTTTAACTATTTGCACATTGTTACAACACTGTATATAGACATAATAAGACATTTTAAATGTCTCTATTCCTTTGAAACTTTTGTGAGTGTAATGTTTACAGTTAATTTTTGATTGTTTATTTCACTTTTGTTTATGATCTATTTCACTTGCTTTGGCAATGTTAACATATGTTTCTCATGCCAATAAAGCCCTTTAAATTAAATTGAATTCAGAGAAAGAGAGGGGGGTGGGGTGAAGTTCCCTTCTGTGCTCATGCCTGAATAAAGGTAGCGAGAAAAAATTATCATTGCATTTCGGAACAGAGACCCACACCTTACAATTTCCATTGGATTGTGTGGTGTGCCACATGCTTTAGTATTAATGTCCAGTTTTGATGACATGCTATTGTGAGATGTTAACCACAGTCTTTACTCACATTCAAGGACACCCTTAGCCATTCAATCCCTCACACCATCAGCCTCCAGTCAACCTGTCGGTGGGACGGTGACAAGGTATGGCACACAACTTTGTGAAGAGGAACAACAAAGACACAGGAATATGGCAGTGTAGTGGACAGGTCAATATTCAGATCCAGACTGCACTGAAGGAGAATCACTAACATGCATTCACGTACACAAACACGCACGTGCGCACGCAAGCATGCACGCACACACTCAAACACACACACACACACACAGACACACACACACACACACTCACACACACACTCACACACACAAACACACATGTACATACACACACACAGACGCACACACACACTCACACACACACACACTCACACACACACACACACACACACACACACAGTAAAGCTTGTGTGGTGCCAAAATGGCCTTGAGAAGAAGCAGTAATTAGTCTCTGTTGAGTCATCTGCCTTTAAACATGATATTTACGAGGATGCCCTTCCACCTTTGTTTGAAGCAGAAGCAGAAGCAGAAGCAGAGAATAGAAGCAAGGAAAACTCTTCTCATTGCAAGGCAATGTTAGCCTGGAATCCACACTGAATATCACCCCTCAGCACAGATGTACAGGCAGAACATGTGTAATGGATGTGGTTCAGAGAGCACACATGCATGCATGATGAGCAACATTGCCTGAGAACTGAAGACTTGCATTGGCTCCCCCTAGGTTATACCTAGGCTTTAGCTCAGCAAGCTAACACAGTCAGGCTTGGAGACAACCCGTGATCAACCCAGCCAGTTATACATGGTCAGAAAGGAACCTACAATAAGTGTCTATAATGTAAACTAAATTAAATGCATCTCAACACGGGTGTCCTCCAAGGGTTCAAACCTCTGAGAGGGAATATTAGAAAGCTGTTTTTATCTCCCCTTTCTCTCTCTCTCTCTCTCTCTCTCTCTCTCTCTCTCTCT
>NW_028164487.1:60000-70123 GCF_964263955.1 Coregonus lavaretus | reverse complement strand
AGAGAGAGAGAGAGAGAGAGAGAGAGAGAGAGAGAGAGAGAGAGAGAGAGAGAGAGAGAGAGAGAGAAAGAGAGTGAGAGAGAGAGAGAGAGTGTGTGTGTGTGTGTGTGTGTGTGTGTGTGCAGTCTAGCCGCCCACTATATGGCCAGCTGTCTCAACCTATCCATGTTTGAGGTTCATTTATGGCAGTGTGTGTGACGGCATCAGCCCTATACCCCCCTACCCTCCAGTCAGATGCAGCTGTAATTCCATCCACAGATTAACCATCATCCTGGGCCGGCCAAACGAGGCATGTCACCGCCAGGGAATCGTGACTATGAGTGTCCCGTCACGCCAACCTGACAGGCTGTGCTCAGTGTCTCCCCCTGCCTCCCCCTCCCCTCTCTCTCCCCCTGTCTCGGGAAAGGGCTTTTTCACACAGACAGAGGAAAAAAACAGGTCAAGGGTACAGGATGAATCTAAGCCATCAATCAATAGGCCCCAGCCTGTCTTGGCCATTCACACAGCAACACTAGATTAAGGAGTCAGCTCAACCACACACACACACACACACACACACACACACACACACACACACACACACACACACACACACACACACACACACACACACACACACACACACACACACACACACACACACACACACACACACACACACACACACACACACACACACACACACACACACACACACACACACACACACACACACACACACACACACACACACACACACACACACACACACACACACACACACACACACACAGTTTATACTAGAGTTTAGAGAATGAGGGATAATTTGGAGCTACAACACACTAGTAACTAAAGGAATCAGGACAATGATGCAACGTCACCTAACTTCAACCTGGATTACTCCACTGTCAACAAGCCTCCTTCCAGACAATGACGTGATGAATCACATGGGTGTAAGAGGCCAAGGCCTACACAACACTGTGCATGACAAAACACCCCGACACCATAACACACTGGAACCATGACTGTGCCAAAAGAGCAGAGGATGAGGAAACTGAACGAAGACGATCCCTCGGTTATTTGCACAGAAGATTCCGGCCCCCACATTCATGAGTACTAGAGAGAAACGCAACAGTTCCACTCCAACTAATATTACTGGAACACACAAACGTGCTCAAATGGCAAAACCTGAACAACCTACAATCAGTGAGTAACTACTCTCAAGCTGTAGTAAGGTCGTTGTAGCAATACCAAATCTTTCCATGGTGGGTGCCTGCCTGCTTCATTGGTTTAGACACTTGAATCGTCAGGGGGTCTACAGTTTAGTACAAGCCAGGTGTTATCCAAGGCCAGACAATTCACTGGAGTGCCCATGTTGTTGAGACCAAACAACATCAATCAGTCAGTCAGTCAATAGGCTGACATCAAAAGGGCAAGTCAAGGCCATTTCAACAGCGGATAGAACCTTTAAACAAGACAAGTGTGTATGAAATGCACTGTATGAAACTGCTGTATGAGGCACATTTGTAAAGCAGCGTGTATGTAAATGAGAGCGGGAGCTGGCAAGTACAAGAAGACAAAGATGTCTGCATGAGACTGAGTCTGCATGAAACAAACAGAATGAAACGGAACTAGAAGACAGACACACTAGAATAGCAGAGGGTGTTATTGGACAAGAGTAAGCGTTGCTCTGGTAGCGGTTAAGAGCGTTGGGCCAGTAACCAAAAGGTCACTGGTTCGAATCCCCGAGCTGACTAGGTGAAAAATCTGTCGATATGCCCTTGAGCAAGGCACTTAACCCAAATTGCTCCTGTAAGTCACTCTGGATAAGAGATAAAATGACTAAAATGTAAATGTAAATGAGGATACAATTCTTACAATGATGAGTCAGTCTGCTTGAAACACAATGAATGAAAGTCGCACTACGAGACCGACAACAGAAGCAACCAAAGCGTATCATAGGAACAGAGTGAGCTGAGCATTACGTCTGGCTAGAGTTAGCTTCTCCCACGGACAGGCCTGACAGCCAGCCTCGCTCCACTCAGGGGCGATAATTACACGGGGCTGTGGTTGAGCGCACCGGTACCGTTCAGGTCGCCGAGGTGTCAGGAACGATAACGGCTCTAATGGCGTCCGGCCCTCGCTAAAAGCCACACTGCAATTAGTATGTAAAGACATGGCGGATAGGTTACGACTAGAGCGCTACGCCGACGGCCCTCGTCTCGCTGTAAAGAGCACTTCGATTACAGACGATCAACACTTAAATCAGGGACAGATTCATTCTGAAGCACCAGGTGACAGTCAATAGGAGTTTGATCTTAACACGGAGCTGAACCCAACCTCTCAGTGGAATCAGGAGTCACCATAAGGCCTATACTGGAGTCTGGGAGAGCTGTGTGTGTACCCCTGTTATCATCTGATCTCTCTCACTCTGTCGTATTCATTCAATCAAGTAGCTAGTAGGCTAATGTAAGCAAGCTACCGATGATAAAGGCAATGTAATCCAATCAGAAGTGTGCATCTGTTAGACTATATCACACACAAAGAGCAAGGATAAACACTACCGCGTAAACATCCCGTCTAAAAGTCCCATCTCAACAAATGAGCTTTTCATCAGTGTGAGTGCTTGGTCGCCTTTGGCTAGAAGGTATGTGTTTTTCTTAAAGCGAATCGCACCCTTCAATGCAACAACATTGATTTAATCTGTCTGTACAGATGAGTAAGCATAGCTGGAGGGAGACTCTGGTGAAGATACAACTGAAAAAAGCTCCTTTTGGATTTGTCAACTTGGCAACTATACAATGAATGAAATGCATTAAAAACTTGCCTTGCTGTGATAAATGGCATTAATGCAGCTCTGATATTATATTCCTGAAATAGCAATAGTAGTACAATGGTAATATACCACTGCAGATTTAGCTAGGCCTTTGCCTCATGAATCACTGTGCCCTGAGGACAGGAAAATAACACTTAAATGGACACCACGCAATGGCTTTGTCCCTATTGACACCATATTCCCTAGTGCACTACTTTTGACCAGGGCCCATAGGGCTGTGGTAAAATGTAGTGCACTATGTAGGGAATAGGGTGCCATTTTTTTTTATTACCAACTAAGGGAAGAGGCTCATTTTCAAGAGAGCACTTTCCACTTTCTGTGTTTGGTTGAAAAAGTCAAAGCTTTTAAAAAATGCAGCCCAACACAAATACATGACCTGCAAAACATAATTTACATATCATTACAACCCTTACTGAGAGAGATGTTTAGCAGGTCGGGGGTTTGATATTGCTTTTATTCACTGTGTTGCTTCGCTGTGCGGCGACGGTGTTTGGATTCGTCCTTCTTTATTCTCTGTGTATATCAATGATGTCGCTCTTGCTGCTGGTGACGCTCGGATCCACCTCTATGCGGACGACACCATTTTGTATACATCTGGCCCTTCATTGGACACTGTGTTAACAAACCTCCAAATGAGCTTCAATGCCATACAACACTCCTTCCGTAGCCTCCAACTGCTCTTAAACACTAGTAAAACTAAATGCATGCTCTTCAACCGAACGCTGCTTGCACCCGCCCACCCGACTAGAGTATGTGGACAACTACAAATACCTAGGTGTCTGGTTAGACTGTAAACTCTCCTTCCAGACTCACATTAAGCATCTCCAATCAAAAGTTAGATCTAGAATTGGATTCCTATTTCGCAACAAAGCCTCCTTCACTCATGCTGCCAAACATGCCCTCGTAAAACTGACTATCCTACCGATCCTTGACTTCGGCGATGTCATTTACAAAATAGCCTCCAACACTCTACTTAGCAAATTGGATGTAGTCTATCACAGTGCCATCCGTTTTGTCACCAAAGCCCCATACACTACCCACCATTGTGACCTGTACGCTCTTGTTGGCTGGCCCTCACTACATATTCGTCGCCAAACCCACTGGCTCCAGGTCATCTATAAATCACTGCTAGGCAAATCCCCGTCTTATCTTAGCTCACTGGTCACCATAGCAACACCCACCCGTAGTCTGCGCTCCAGCAGGTATATCTCCCTGGTCATCCCCAAAGCCAACACCTCCTTTGGCCGCCATTCCTTCCAGTTCTCTGCTGCCAATGACTGGAACGAACTGCAAAAATCTCTGAAGCTGGAGACTCTTATCTCCCTCACTAACTTTAAGCATCAGTTGTCAGAGCAGCTTACCGATCACTGCACCTGTACACAGCCATTCTGAAATTAGCCCACCCAACTACCTCATCCCCATATTGTTATTTATTTTGCTAATTTGCACCCCAGTATCTCTATTTGCACATCATCTTTTGTAACTATTTTGCACTATGGCCTATTTATTGCCTTACCTCCATAACTTACTACATTCGCACACACTGTATATATATTTTCTGTGGTATTTTTGACTTTGTTTTGTTTACCCCATATGTAACTCTGTGTTGTTGTTTTTATCGCACTGCTTTGCTTTATCTTGGCCAGGTCACAGTTGTAAAAGAGAACTTGTTCTCAACTTGCTTACCTGGTTAAATAAAGGTTAAATAAAATACAAAATAAAATAAAATAAAAGATTGACACAGGGACGATCAAGCTAATATTGTGAAGAGATGATGGTGGCGGTGTGTGTCAATGCCCTTCCTCTTTGTGACCTCTGTGTAATATCATCCTTGGTGTGTGTCCAGTCACTGATCCACTGATGCAGCCAAAGCTCCAAAGGGGCAGGGGCAACAGGTCTTACCTGTTAGCAGTTTAAACAGTAAACAAGGAAACAAGTTCTTCCACTTTCTCTTTTCAGGTCATCCATACTAAAATGTCTGGAATTTTACAACTCCAGGCAGGCACTCATCTCTACTCTAGGGACTGACATCACTGATATTAGCCTAGTACTTCCAACAAACCATGAAAGTCATGATTACAAAGTCAGCTGCAATGGAGATGAGGTTGGAAGAAACAACCCCTCAAGACCCCCCCATCAGCATTCAACGAGCAAACACCCACCCACACACACAGCTACCCACAAGCCTGTGCGCATGCACGCACCCACACACACCCATGCGCACACACACACTCTGCAGCTAGCAGCATCTCGTCCTTGCTCTGTGCCCTCCAGAAGCCCTCTGGAGTGTGGTGATGTCAGTCTGATAGCTGAGGAGGATACAGTCAGACTGCATCCACAGAACAAACTCTTCACTGAGAGGACTTCCCCCCGTTTAAACCACTAGAATAACAATCAGAAATGTACCAGTTTAACAAAGACATGGATATAGGCCAGAGCTGGAAGAAACTAACAAACTGAATGCTTGCTACAAACCAAAACATGTTGGCTTCATATCAAATGACTTGGATAAAGTCTTCACTTAAGAGAACTTCCCTTTTTAAACCAATGTAGAATAACTGTCAGAAGTGAACCACTACACTAACAGTCAGAAAAGTAATAAAGATATGGGCTAAGCTAAGCGAAAGATGTAGGAAACCAACTACCCAACTGAGTGATTCCCACTTAAGAGATACAAAAAAACACCAGATACTGACTTCATATCAAATAAGCCTAAATGATATTCTACTGTCCCTGTAACTAGTCACCATCCTAACTCTAGGGCAGGGTCCAATGCTGTGTGTGGTATGAGGGTCTTCCATCCATTGCCAGTCTGTTTGTGTGTGTTTCCTCTGGCATGGCCAGAAGCATTCCTTAACGCTTGTTTGTATTGATGTGAAAAGCGGTGGTGGTGGCTGTTAGTGGCTTTGTTTGTAGGGATAACAATGATCAGAGAAGAAGTGGCCGAGGCCAACAGGACTGACTGGATTCTGTTTTGAGGACTGACTGTCAACAGTAGTATAAAGGGTATTAGGCCTAACACTGATCCAGACTGATCCATTCATCCAACATTATGTAGATGGCACTGTTTGTATTTCAAATAGACTATACAATATACAACTATGGCGTAGCTAGAAATCTGTAAGCCTGTACTGGCATAGAAAGGTGGCATTTGTCAACATTTATGAAAATGAAGGGGAGAAACATTAAATAAGAATAAGATTTTATCTTCTTCTTAAAAGCGGTAACAAAAATGCATTATATATGTAATAGCGTTTGAAATGATGGGCTGCCGTGGTAACCATGGAGACAATGTCACCTTATTGAATTTAAATAGCTTCCCGTTTGACCTCTATAGGTCTGACCTGAAGTAACATCGTAACCCACATAACCAGAATCAATAACACCACAGCCACAGAAGTAATGCTGAATAGCATCTAAACCAGACAAAGTAATGGACAGCTCCATTGTATGAGGTCCCTTCACAGTGAAAAGAGAGCCACCGGAGGAGCCGACCCCCAGTCTGTCTGTTTGTCAGCACATAGAGCAGACGACTGAAGCACTGTGGGTGATTATCTGCTCTCCTGTTGGCTAAATAAATGCCCAGTCACCATGATGGTGGTTAAGCAGAAAATGGACACACAATGAGGCCCAATAGCGATCTGACTAAAACAAGTTTGGGTCTACAGTATTGAAGGTCTCCTTCAAACCCCCTTTCTTAAACAACAACAATGCCTATTAAACCACATCAAGAGACCATTTCTGAGGTCTGGGAAAAAATCATGTGGAGGGTGTAGTTGTCCTTTAATTAAATTGCGTGCCTAGCAAGAGACCGTTGTGTTTGGCTAGCGGTGCTTCTGTACAGTGTAGGCTACATGTGATGGCAGAGTTTGCAAAACAAATCATCATGATATCATTCTGCCAGGTAGGCGTACTTTGCAGTCAACACTTAAATTGGGAAGGTTTTTTGGGAAAACCTTTAGAAACGTTTTTTCAAAAAGCACATGATTACAATTGCGCATCGCAAAGATTCAACCAAGGCTTCGGACCATTTTTTTTTGTTGCATACCCATTGCAGTTTGAATAAATTATGATAACAAGGGCCTCCTGAGTGGTGCAGCAGTCTAAGGCACTGCATCGCAGTGAAAGCTGCGTTACTACAGATCATGGTTCGATACCAGGCTGTGTCGCAGCCGGCCGCGACTGGGAGACCCATGAGGCGACACACAATTGGCCCAGCATCGTCCGGGTTAGGGGAGGGTTTGGCCGGCCGGGATGTCCTTGTCCCATCGCGCTGTAGCGACTCCTGTGGTGGGCCGGGCACATGCACGCTGACACGGTCACCAGGTGTACGGTGTTTTCTCCAACACATTGGTGCGGCTGGTTTCCGGGTTAAGTGTACATTGTGTCAAGAAGCAGTGCGGCTTGCCTGGGTTGTGTTTCGGAGGACACACGGCTCTCGACCTTCGCCTCTCCAGAGTCCATACGGGAGTTGCAGCGATGGGACAAGACTGTAACTACCAATTGGGGAGTAAAGGGGGTTAAAAAAAAAATCTAATAAATAAATAAGCTAATTGTGAACCAAAAACTAACATGACAAGCAACATCAACAAAAATCACTGGCACCCTAGCGACCAATTACAAATGAGTGTCTCACTGCCAAGTCAAAGGCAGTCTCAAACCATGAACTGACTAAAACCAGTTTGGGACTAGATACATGTCACGTTCGTTTAAAGAATATTGGGGCTGTCTCTCCTTCTCCACCCTGATCCCTTTCAGGGCCTCCATCTGCCTTGCCAGATCCTCTCTTATCTCCCGCAAAGTCCATACTCTCTGCTCCTCCACCTGTGTCCAGGGTGTCTGCTGCTCCTGGGCACGCTGCTTGGTCCTCGTTTGGTGGGTTCTTCTGTCACGTTTGTTTAAAGAAGGGTCGGACCAAGGCGCAGCGTGATATGCGTACATGTTTATTTAACGATAAACACACGACAAAACAACAAAGGAAATTAAACGTGAAGTCCAAAGGTACAACACAACAAACCTTACACGGAACAAGAACCCACAACTAGACAGTGCCAAAAGGCTGCCTAAGTATGATTCCCAATCAGACAACGAGCGACAGCTGCCTCTGATTGGGAACCACACCTGCCAACATAGAAATACAAATCTAGAATATTCACACCCTGACTAAACTAGCTAGAGTTCTGTAGGCCAGGGCGTGACAATACAGTATATTCAGGCCTTCAAAAGCGTCCGTTTCAACATGATTGCAGCCGCAGCAGAAGGCCTACTAGACTTTCATTCACATCATAAAACATTTTTCTCAGCCCAATTTATGTCAGGAGGGAGGAGGTTACAGCGAGGCAATGTCAAACAGCACAGCCTCACAAAGACATGGAGTGCTTGTGTGATTGACTCTGTATCCACAGACAGATACAATTCAAAAGAGGGAATATTAAAGGAGGGAGGAGAAGAGGACAGGAGGGAGGTGTTTAAAGAAAATAGAGAACTATCCTATTGGGATGAGCAGCAGAGTAAAGAGCTGTGCTGCTTTGAGATATACTAGTCCACAGTGCCTTGAATCTCCTTGGTAGAGACGAGAGAGAGAGAGAGAGAGAGAGAGAGAGAAGAGCAGAGGTAGAATAAGTCTGATGTGTGACAGATAATAGAGGGAGCAGATAGGACTTTGTTATCTGAGAGAGAAAGAAGGAGAGAGTAGTAGCCTTGTTCCTTCCCTGTGCCCTCAGTAGAAGTTGTACTATGTGATTGTGTGTGTGTGTGTGTGTGTGCTATTTAAAGTGGCTGTGAGAGGAGATGCTCTAGTTTGGAGCACCTCATTTCTCTCCTGACAGGCAGCCTGCCTCTGAGAAGGACCCCGTCATCAATATCACCCCAACAGAACAGGAGAAACAAGCGACTGACGACGCCACATCTGTATGTTCGGTGCGCACACACACACACAAGAAAGAAAAAGAAAGCCTGATGACATCTCAAAATAAAAAATGGATTGATTCTGCCACAGTCAATTAAGTAGAGACGCTGAAAGTCAGGATTCAGGTAAAGAAACAGGGTGTCTGTTACATGCAGCTCAGCTGCCTATGATATTCTACTGAGGAAACTGAATACATGCAGCTCAGCTGCCTATGATATTCTACTGAGGAAACTGAATACAGGAGCGCAGGGTGAAATATTTATGAGATCTGAGACAAAAGGAGCTGTTAATCTATTAAGACTGAATGCAATAATTGGATTCAGAGAGAGACGCCTACGAACAAACTCAAATAAAAGGTCAGAAATATATTAATTATGGATAAAAGCACAACGTGCAACAAGGAAGGGCCGTGTCCCTCTGCATGAGAATTGAAATAAAAAATGAATACACATTTGCACAAAATACTCTAACAACCTTGACCAGGAAGCACAGGGATATCCACTACAGTATTAGCTCAGGGGTTTTGCCTAAGTACAGATCTAGGATCAGCTTCCCCTTCCCCCAATCCTAACCTTAACTATTAATGAGGAAAATACAAAACGGACCCAAGATCAGCGTCTAGAGAAAACTTCACCTACTCCACAGTATCAGGAAGAGGAGAACCTGATTGGGAACCTGATTGCCTGTTCTCATGCATGGTTTCCGTGACAACCACTACAAAAAGCTATCATGGGTCTGCCCAGCCATACTGACCTGGCTTGGAGTAAAACCCAGGTGACATTCCACAGAGCCAAATCCCCCATCTCCAGTGTCAGAGCAGAGCCCAGTAGGGTTAGTCATTCTGAGCCCCAAAGAGTTATGCATTTAGTCAATGGTTTACAGAGCAGAGCCAGAGGGGCGTACGAGTCAGCTTCCACTGACTGGGGAGGTTCCATTAAATCAAGCTGCCTGGGCTGACGGACCTCCTGAGGTAGACCTATAGCTAGGCCTAGCTATTGTCCATAATGCAGGGGTCGTGTTAACGCAGAGTTTTTCACGCATAAAATAAATGATGATCGATGCTTGACTGCCATTTGACAAATACAAATATTCTCGCTCTTATCCATAATAATCTCATCATGTAGACTAGCCTACCCACACTGTATCTGTGAGCTGTTGGCTAGAGCACATGTGCCAAGCCCAGAGTTGGCACATACACTATATAACGCAACAGTTTGTGACAAAACTATCGGTAGAGTTGAAAATGCAATGGAAACACAATGAACTTTCGATTTTTATTTGGTACAAAAAAGTACTTTTTTTGTGCACTACGTCATCACGCACTGATTTTTATCCGCAACAAGTCAGTTCGGTAAACACCACTGGTGGGAAAATGCGCATATTTTCTTTATGCGGATTTT
>NW_028164487.1:0-55000 GCF_964263955.1 Coregonus lavaretus | reverse complement strand
CTAGCCGCGTCCTCAGAGCATGCGCAGACCAGCTGGCTGGTGTGTTTACGGACATATTCAAATCTCTCCCTTTCCCAGTCTGCTGTTCCCACATGCTTCAAGATGGCCACCATAGTTCCTGTACCCAAGAAAGCAAAGGTAACTGAACTAAATGACTATCGTCCCGTAGCACTCACCTCTGTCATCATGAAGTGCTTTGAGAGTCAAGGATCATATCACCTCTACCTTACCTGTCACCCTAGACCCACTTAAATTTGCTTACCGCCCCAATAGATCCACAGACAATGCAATCGCCATCGCACTGCACACTGCCCTATCCCATCTGGACAAGAGGAATACCTATGTAAGAAAGCTGTTCATTCAACACCATAGTACCCTCCAAGCTCATCATTAAGCTCGAGGCCCTGGGTCTGAACCCCGCCCTGTGCAGGTAGGAAACTCCCCTTCACTGATCCTCAACACTGGGGCCCCACAAGGGTGCGTGCTCAGCCCCCTCCTGTACTCCCTGTTCACCCATGACTGCGTGGCCAAGCACACCTCCAACTCAATCATCAAGTTTGCAGACGACACAACAGTAGTAGGCTTGATTACCAACAATGACGAGACCGCCTACAGGGAGGTGGTGAGGGCTCTGGGAGTGTGGTGCCAGGAAAATAACCTCTCACTCAACGTCAACAAAACAAAGGAGATTATCGTGGACTTCAGGAAACAGCAGAGGGCACACCCCCCTATCCACATCGACGGGACCACAGTGGAGAAGGTGGAGGCTTCAAGTTCCTTGGCGTACACATCAATGACAAACTGAAATGGTCCACCCACGCAGACAGTGTGGTGAAGAAGGTACAACAGAGCCTCTTCAACCTCAAGAGGCTGAAGAAATTTGGCTTGGCACCTAAAACCCTCACAAACTTTTACAGATGCACAATTGAGAGCATCCTGTTGGGCTGTATCACCGCCTGGTACGGTAACTGCACCGCCCGCAACTGCAGGGCTCTCCAGAGTGTGGTGCGGTCTGCCGAACGCATTACCGGTGGCAAACTACCCGCCCTCCAAGACACCTACAGCACCCGATGTCACAGGAAGGCCAAATAGATCATTAAGGACATCAACCACCCGAACCACTGCCTGTTCACCCCGCTATCATCCAGAAGGCGAGGTCAGTACAGGTGCATCAAAGCTGGGACCGAGAGAATGAAAAACAGCTTCTATCTCAAGGCTATCAGACTGTTAAATAGCCATCACTAGCACATTAGAGGCTGCTGCTGCCTATTGAAATCACTGGCCACTTTAAGAAATGGAACACTAGTCACTTTAATAATGTTTACATATCTTGCACTACTCATCTCATATGTATATACTGTATTCTATTCTATAATATTCTACCATCTTAGTCCATGCCGCTCTGTCATTGCTTGTCCATATATGTATACATTCTTAAATTCCATTCCTTACTAGATTTGTGTGTATTGGGTATATGTTGTCAAATTGTTAGATATTACTCGTTAGATATTACTGCACTATTGGAGATAGAAGCACAAGCATTTCACTACACCCGCAATAACATCTGCTAAACATGTGTATGTGACAAATAAAATTTGATTTGATTTATTTTAAGTGTTTCTAAAATCCCCTATGGGAAAAATTAATGGTGGAAAAAACTATTGGAAACTATCATCCTGTATGAATAACATGAACAGTGATCATGCCTCACTGGTTGGTTACAAAGCTTTTCCAAGTAATGATTTGTAAAACCAATATAGCATTTCCATCACCATACAAATTCTACAAAGAAAACCGTTAGCCTACACATTTCTAATTACTAGGCTATAGCCTAGTTCCGCATAGCCTACTACTCTACTTACCTCATCATGGAAAGTAAATATTATGCACTCAGCTATTGGATCATATCGTAGGCTAGCTAATGAAGTAGCCTAGTCACAATATAGCCTTCATTATAAACATACACTGTGGCCAGGAGGTAGCCTAAGGTGTACCAGAAAGATAGAAAAGGCAGGTTGGTAGACAGAGCTACGTGTAACATGATCCTCTATGGACGGTTTCCAGGGACTATTTAGATTAGAGTGTGGCTTCCGCTAATCAGCTTACCAGGTTGAAGACGGTCTCCACAATGTCCCGGTTGGAAACTTCCCCAACTTCCACCAGACCGGCGAGGACAGCGAATTTCATTTTGATTCCTCGGATAGGGATCCCAGGGTTGAGCGACACCGCTGCCGCTCCATCACCTTGCCCCGCTGGTCGCCCAGCACCACCAGGCGTCTCCTCGCTAGCCATTGCTACAGGAGGACAGGTGGCGTTAACAGGTAAGGCACCTGTTCACCTCCAAAGACGGTAATGGGATACAGTAAAGTCGGTGAAAGAAAAAAACGATGGTATCCTCTTTCCAGTTATGTCGACAGTCTGGAGGTAAACAACGAAAATATTTCCCTCCCCATTCAAAACAGTTCACAAAATAAGCCTTCGAGTCAACAACATATGTTTTGTAGTCCGCGAGAGGCACAGGCGCACGAGAGCTGGATTTCTAGTCGATGACACCGCGACATTGGAGTTGTCACTACGTTTCCATATAGAACTCCTCTCCCCCGGTCGGAAACTTGATAGGGAGGCGAATGAAATAATGCATCCAAAACTGTTCACTACAATGGACCGGCTTAATAAGATTGGTTCTACAGGAAAGTCGCAGAGACCTTGCCTTTCCTCCCGTTTGTCAAAATTTAAGAGGCACCTGCGACTTTCATTTCTTCACTAGTCCAGCCAGGCTACAGCAGAAGAACTTGCTATTGTCACAGCAGGCTTGACAGGTAGAGCGCTGTCATGAGCAAGAACTCATAAACGTGGCTCAAGTCCGGCAACAGCGCCAGTTGTGCTCGACAAGGGACAGCAGTCGTCCACTCGGTTCTTCCCTAAAAACCGCTAGACTTGTTCAAATTTCTGTGTTAACCCACTTACAGCGCTTTCTCTTCCTGATTTACCCCCTGCTACAGCTCGTCCGCGCCATGACAGTATTATACCAGTATTCTGCCAGCAGCACAAATGATGACGTCATGTTCGTATGGTAATGAAGAAACCTTCAAAATAAAAGCCCGCTATTCAAAACATTGCAATGTGGATAACTCATTGAAAATATATGGCCTGCTGCTGGCTGAGTATTTACTGAGTATTTCCCACCCCACTTCAAATCAAATCAAATGCTATTTGTCACATGCGCCGAATACATTACATTTACATTGCATTTACGTCATTTAGCAGACGCTCTTATCCAGAGCGACTTACAGTTAGTGAATACATAATAATAATAATAATTATTATTTTTATTTTTTTTAATATATATATATATTTTTTTTAAATGCTGGCCCTCCGTGGGAATCGAATCCACAACCCTGGCGTTGAAAACGCCATGCTCTATCAACTGAGCTACATCCCTGCCGGCCATTCCCTCCCCTACCCTGGACGACGCTGGGCCAATTGTGCTCCGCCCCATGGGTCTCCCGGTCGCGGCCGGCTGCGACAGAGCCTGGAATACAACAGGTGTAGACCTTACAGTGAAATGTTTACTTACAAGCCCTTAACCAACAACGCAGTTTTAAGAAAAAATTACTGTTAAGAAAGTATTTACTAAATAAACTGAAGTAAACAATAAATAAATAAAATGAAAAATGAAAAAAAGAAGAAGATACATTTTACATTTACATTTTAGTCATTTAGCAGACGCTCTTATCCAGAGCGACTTACAGTTAGTGAATACATTTTTTTTTATTTTTTTTTTTATATACTGGCCCCCCGTGGGAATCGAACAACAATAAAAATAACAGTAGCGAGGCTATATACAGGGGTACCGGTACAGAGTCAATGTGTTGGGGCACAGGTTAGTGGAGGTAATTGAGGTAGAGGTAAAGTGACTATGCATAGATAATAAACAGAGAGTAGCAGCTGTGTAAAAATGGGGGGGGGGTCAATGCAAATAGTTTGGGTAGCCATTTGGTTAGCTGTTCAGGAGTCTTATGGCATGGGGGTAGAAGCTGTTAAGAAGCCTTTTGGACCTAGACTTGGTGCTCCGGTACCGCCTGGTGTAGAGGTCCTGGATGACAGGAAGCTTGGCCCCAGTGATGTACTGGGCCGCACGCACTACCCTCTGTAGTGCCTTGTGGTCGGAGGCTGAGCAGTTGCCATACCAGGCGGTGATGCAACCAGTCAGGATGCTCTCGATGGTGCAGCTGTTTACCCGCTATATGGTAGCAGGGTGGAAGTATTTTTGTGGTAGCAGGGTGGAGATAACCACTTTAGCTGAGACAGGTAGAAAAGTTATCTCTACAAGCCAATATGTACAGTCTATTACAGTGTACTGTATTGGGTGCTGTGGAGGGAGTGGAGAACGAAGTGTTGTTGAATATGTATGACACAGTCCCCCTCCAAAACTAACCATATTCAGTTAGTAGAGACCCTACTCAGCAATTCCCACCCCACTTTAGCTGAGACAGGTAGAAAAGTTCTCCCTACAAGCCAATATGTATCCCATGTACAGTCTATTACCGTGTACTGCATTGGGGGCTATGGAGGGGGCGGAGTGAAAGCCAGCAGCAGGCCGTGCGACACAGTCCACCTCCAAAGCTAACCATTTGGTTGGAGATGTGACTGAGTATTTCCCAACGCAGTTTATATGGAACAGGTAGTAATGTGTTTTCATTACAACCCAATAAGTACCGGTTGCCCAGCACAAGAGACCAATTTAAGTTTTGCAGACTCTATTGAGTAATTCCAATAACATATATTTGTATTTTATTAAAAGTGTATTTCTTTAAATATAGCCTACACAATAGCTTTCAACATTCCAGTATTTGTGTAAACTTTCTAAAGAAATGCTGGTATAAATAATACAATAAAATAGGTCAAATTATCAGTATTTTTTTTCAAAGGTAGTTGCAATCCTGTGAAAAACAGTTGCACTGCATTAGAGTGCAAAAAATCGATATTCCCAAAGTTTAGCAAGTCTTTGAAGGGGGACTCTTATTAATCCGCCATCGTGCTGCCAGCATAATATCCTGCTGCTAACAGAACGATAATTTCCTTCTGCTAACAGAACGGTAATGAGTGGAGCATGCGCACTGGGCGCCGAGTGGCTTCGCCAGGTTGTCTCAGGCGTTGATATAAATTAGCTCAATGATCTCATGTGTAGCCCAGGTGGATGGCGCTGTGGACTTGTTCATGCCAGGGACAGAGGGGAGACTTATAATGCAGGAAACGAGCAGGGCGTCACAAATATTCGGTTCCAAAGGAATAGAGTCCAGTGTACAATTTGCCTCATGTTGCAACCGGTAGGCCTATAATGCAGAGACGTCTAAAGGAGAGGAAGATACTTGCTCAGGAGTTATCTGCTGCTGTGCACTCAAAGACATACCAGAGCTTTTGCATTATACACATTTCATATAAAAACTCCAAGGATTAGGCTGTAATAATGGTTGTCAATATAATGTTTATTTTTTCCTATTGGCAGACTTTAGGCATTATCTACCTACATTATGTAACCATGGTTACAGTTGTATAGAAGGGGAGACATATTTGTAAACATGTTTATATTGTTGTTAAAAATAAGACAAAATAATGTCCTGCTGTAAAAATAAATAAATAAGTGATATTCACATGAGATATGTAAATTGTGATGTTTCTCTCTGCAGTGCATGCAATGGAACATTGACAGATGTAATGCAACCAGAGGTGATAGAAACCAGACATTAAAGCGATGTGACAGCGATGCTTCTCTTGCCTCTTCCAGTCACTGACCCATGTTGCAAGAAAGGCATTTCACTGTACTTGTGCACGTGACATTAAAACTTGAAACTTGTGTAAGACGTTTATGAGACCAAATAAATACATTGTCAGATAGGTTTCTATTTCATTTAGCCTAGGTATATTGAATAGCCTATGTATGATTGAAATGTAATCAAGGATCAAATGCAATGTATTTGAACAATGATCGTTATTACATTATAAAGATGTGTGTCACCTCTCATCTCCTAGGAGGCTCTGATACAGGGTGACTTAAGATGCTCAGTGGGATGGCTCCCAGTCCTAGGTTGAATCCCAAATGGCACCATATTCCCTATATAGTGCACTACTTTTGACCAGGACCCATAAGGCTCTTGTCAAAAGGAGTGCACTGTGTGGGGAATAGGGTGCCATTTGGGACGTAGTTCTAGTGCTGTTGCCAAGGATTCAGGCAGCGCCACAATTCTGTTGACCTCACAAGCAGTCCTTCTCCCTGGGGACACTGGGACACAAGGCAGTCAGTTGAGTTCCAGCACCAGACAGAGGTTGCGTCCCAAATGGCACCCTGTTCCTTTTAATGTGCGCTACATTTGACCAGAGCCCTATGGGGAATAGGAGGCTCTGATCAAAAGTAGTGCACTGTAAAGGGAATAGGGTGCCATTTGGGACGTAGTCAAAGTCAAGCTTGGTCTCTGTAGCAGTGACCTGAAATATAAGTGCTTACTACAGTGCAATGCTTTAATTTACATGCAGGCTATGTTGAGTGGGTTCAAGTCAAGACACTTTTGCACTGACTTACCTGAAGTAACCTACAAAATGAAAGTAAGAGAGAGTGTTGATATAGTAACTTATATTTCATAGTGGGCTGTTGAACTTTAACAGATAATGAGACTGCAACCTTGATGGCGTAAATTAAATACACATTTAATTTACGCCATTTTCTTTTCTTGTTTTGTCTTTTGTGTTCCACAACGTGTTAATTAATTCAGCTATTCACACAGCTTTGTGCCAAAGCGCTGTCATCTTTTGATTTGATGAACATTCATTATATCCTTCCAAATCAACACCTGAGGGAAAACATTTGAGAACCTTGCTGAACAAATAAAGGCTGCTAAAACCATACAGTACGAACACACATCCTCTTGACTGTTTTCTTTAAGAAATGTATTCTGCATGAAGCTTGGATTTACTTTGAACCCCACATGGGGCAGATTTGATCAGAAAACTAAGCTGAGTGAAGGCTGTTGCATTATGATGACAAGAGGGAATTACACACGTCTCCCCAGAGACTACCCACTGGGCACAGATGTCAATTCAAGGTCTATTCCACTTTGGTTCAATGTAATTTTGTTGAAATGACGTGGGCAGGGCCGGCTTAATGCAGGGGTTTACCGGGCTGAAGCCCCTGGGCCCAGGCCCGTAGGGGGCCCAAGAAGCATTTTGATAACAAAATGCAAAAACATATATACAGTATATATTAGATATGTAGTATATATTTCTATTTTTTTTTACTGCAACCGCCAACCACAGGAGGATTCAGGAGCCCGCTCTCAATGAGTGTAGACAACCTGCTGCCGCTCTGCTTGTCACGACTTCGGCCGAGGCTGCCTCCCCTCCTTGTTCGGGCAGGCTTCGGTGTTCATCGTCACCGGCTTACTAACCACTGCCGCCCCAATCATCATCACAATTGTCTCATCTTGTCAATCACACACACCTGGTTCCTATCCCCTGATTAGTCTGTGTATAAGTGTTCCCTCTGCCCCCTTGTCCTTGTGGGTGATTGTTAATTCTGAGAGTATGTAGCTTGGTGGAGCTACTCATAACATTGTGTTGCCAGGGTAGATTTTCCCCCTGTGCCTATGTATTATTGGATTCCGTTACAGTGTAATTGCCAGGGATGTTTGTTTCCCCTGTGCCTGTTTCATTGATCGCTATTGGAGCGCATTTGTGTGTCAACGAAGGAATAAACTCTGTATTCGGTGATTACCCTCCTGCGCCTGACTCCTTTCACCACACTCACCACACCGCTAATCATCAGATGGGGGGAGGAGAGGAGGTATGGGGCCCACGTGGGTAACTGGGGGGCCTGCCTTGATTGGGTAACGGATTAATAAAAAACTGCATAATAAATAAATGTGACAGGCCAAGAGGCAAAAAAACAACAACAAAAAAAACAATTATGTTATTTTTTTATCCAACCACAGGAGCCTGCTCTCAATGGTCAAAATACCCCAGAGAGCATAATTTAGCCACAGAGGCTCAATAGTTAAAAATAAAAACTTTAAAAAGTGGATTAAATTGTATCAAAGGTGCATACAGGTAACTGCCAAAATAAAGGAAACACCAACATAAAGCGTCTTAAAAGGGTGTTGGGTCACCACGAGCTGCCAGAACAGCTTCAATGCACCATGGCATAGATTCTACAAGTGGACCTAAACCATGCCAGGAAAATGCACCCCACACACCATAACATAAATGTTGTATCCCTCGTTTACTCAAGTGTTTCCTTTATTTTGGCAGTTACCGGTTGCCTACAGTCGGGAAGGCCACAATTTGGGCAGCATGCACGCCAAATATACAGCTTGTTGCGTTGTGGCCATAGAAATATAATCCATAGAAGGGATTTGGAACCTCTTACCCTGGCAATTTGAGTGTTAAACTCATGGGTACACTAGGCTGCCAGTCCTGATTTAAATGGGAACTGCCATCTATGGATTATATTCCTATGGTTGGTTGCGGCTGGCTGTTTTCCTTTTGCAAATTTCCAAATACAATCGCAGGAAAAACGTACAGTTTGGAAAGCAAACGCCTACTGCTGAAAAGAGAAGACTAATCTGTCTGTAGAACTAATAGAAGAAGAAAGAAATCCTCGGGCCTATGATTTCTTAATCCGGCCCTGGATGTGGAAACAACGTGATTCAACCAGTGTGTGCCTTTCTGAATAGGAGGCTGATTTTTAGCAGCATGCTACAGAAGGTAGGCAATATGGCAGGCAATCAAGATAACGTTTTTGGAGGCATGTTGTGAGAGAAGAGGATGCTGTACCTCTCTTGACTTGGATGTTGACTTCAACCAGGTGAGAAGGTCAAAACGTTTTCAGTGACAAGATTAAGAACTTTTTGGGTGCCTGTTGATTTTAAAGCCAGGTGAGGGGTTCAAAACGTTTTTGAGTGACAAGATAAGAACTTAGTCCATGTTGGATGCTTGTTGAGCTTTAAAGACCCTCACTTCCATTCTCCTGATCAGGGATTATCCCTGACAAGGAGATGACAGGAATGTTATTAATTCTATTTAAATTCATCTTCACTAAGTGTTAGAATATGTCTCTAACACGCACATTCACAGACTCATTTAGACCATGTATATGATGTATATATGCTGTACATTTGAGGATTTGGCCGAATGTGGCCTCACCAACATTAGGAAATATGTGGAGCATTAAAGGGTACCTTTCAGATACTGTATACAATCTCAGAAAAAAAGGTGCTATCTAGAACCAAAAAGGGTTCTTCGACTGTCCCAATAAGAGAACCCTTTGAATAACCTTTTTTACTTCCATTTAGAACTCTTTTGGGTTCCATGTAGAACCCTGTCCACAGAGGGTTCTACATGGGGACAGCCAAATAACCCTTTTTGTCTAAGAGTGTAGAGACAATGTAGGTCTAGAATGAATTTATGTCAAAGTTTACATTGTCAACAGGCTCAGCCCATCTAGGCATCATCCCTAACCCTGGACTGACACAGTTGTATCAGTGTCCTAATAACGGGAGGAGGCAAGACACACCTACATGGAATGTTAATGGTTTGACTTTCAGGTTCAACCGGTTTTCTTCATTAAACGTTCTCCTGTTGGTTCAATAATACAGCAAGTTAGGACTGACTGTCACACAGTGTACTTGGCTGACTGAATAGAGTGTAGTTCAGTACAGAGTACTGAGTAATACACATGCATATATAGTTTAACATAATAACATGCATATAAGATATAGTTTAACATAATAACATGCATATAACATATCTTTTAACATAATAACATGCATATAAGATATAGTTTAACATAATAACATGCATATAACATATCTTTTAACATAATAACATGCATATAAGATATAGTTTAACATAATAACATGCATATAACATATCTTTTAACATAATAACATGCATATAAGATATAGTTTAACATAATAACATGCATATAACATCTTTTAACATAATAACATGCATAGAAGATATAGTTTAACATAATAACGTGCATATAACATATCGTTTAACATAAAAGCATATAGTTGAACATAATAACATGCATTACATTTACATTTACATAATTTAGCAGATGCTATTATCCAGAGCGACTAACAAATTGGTGCATTCAACTTGTGATAGCCAGTGGGACAACCACTTTTTTTTTTTTTTTTTACTTTGTATTATTCAAGGTATTCCTTAAAGAGGTAGGGTTTCAAGTGTCTCCGGAAGGTGGTCAGTGATTCCGCTGTCCTGGCGTCGTGGGGGAGCTTGTTCCACCATTGGGGTGCCAGAGCAGCGAATAGCTTTGACTGGGCTGAGCGGGAACTGTGCTTCCGTAGAGGTAGGGGAGCTAGCAGGCCAGAGGTGGATGAACGTAGTGCCCTCGTTTGGGTGTAGGGTCTGATCAGAGCCTGAAGGTACGGAGGTGCCGTTCCCCTCACAGCTCCGTAGGCAAGCACCATGGTCTTGTAGTAGATGCGAGCCTCAACTGGAAGCCAGTGGAGTGTGCGGAGGAGCGGGGTGACATGAGAGAACATGGGAAGGTTGAACACCAGACAGGCTGCAGCGTTCTGGATAAGTTCTAGGGGTTTAATGGCACAGGCAGGGAGCCCAGTCATATGCATGTTATTATGTTAAACTATATGTTATTATGTTAAACTATATGTTATATGCATGTTATTATGTTAAACTATATGTTATATGCATGTTATTATGTTAAACTATAGACTCCCTGCAGACCTGTCATCTTTTCACTCCCTCCTCTCTACATTCTCTTCCTCTGTTTCCGCTGCTAAAGCCACTTTCTACCTCTTTTTAAATTTCAAGCCTCTGCCTCTAACCTAGGACGCTCTTTGCCACCTTCTCCTCCCTGCTGAATCCTCCTCCCCTTCCCTCCTCCCTCTCTGTGGATGACTTTTTCAACCATTTTGAAAAGAAGGTTGACGACATCCGATCCTCAATTATTAAGTCAAATGACACCGCTGGTCCTGCTCACACTGCCCTACCCTATGCTTTGACTTCTTTCTCCCCTCTCTCTCCAGATGAAATCTTGCGACTTGTGACGGCCGGCCGCCAAACAACCTGCCCGCTTGACCCTATCCCCTCCTCTCTTCTCCAGACCATTTCCGGAGACCTTCTCCCTTACCTTACCTCGCTCATCAACTCCTCCTTGACCGCTGGCCATGTCCCTTCCGTCTTCAAGAGAGCGAGAGTTGCACCCCTCCTCAAAAAACCTACACTCGATCCCTCCGATGTCAACAACTACAGACCAGTATCCCTTCTTTATTTTCTCTCCAAAACGAATGAGCGTGCCGTCTCTAGCCAACTCTCCTGCTATCTCTCTCAGAATTACCTTCTTGATCCAAACCAGTCAGGTTTCAAGACTGGTCATTCAACTTCTCTGTGTCACGGAGGCTCTCCGCACTGCTAAAGCTAACTCTCTCTCCTCTGCTCTTATCCTTCTAGACCTATCCGCTGCCTTTGATACTTTGAACCATCAGATCCTCCTCTCCACCCTCTCCGAGTTGGGCATCTCCGGCGCTGCTCACTCTTGGATTGCGTCCTACCTGACAGGTCGCTTCTACCAGGTGGCGTGGCGAGAATCTGTCTCCGCACCACGTGCTCTCACCACTGGTGTCCCCCAGGGCTCAGTTCTAGGCCCTCTCCTATTCTCTCTATACACCAAGTCACTTGGTTCTGTCATATCCTGACATGGCCTCTCCTATTATTGCTACGCAGACGACACACAAATAATTTTCTCCTTTCCCCCTTCTGATAACTAGGTGGCGAATTGCATCTCTGCATGTCTGGCAGACATATCAGTGTGGATGTTGGATCACCACCTCAAGCTGAACCTCGGCAAGACGGAGCTGCTCTTCCTCCCGGGGAAGGACTGCCCGCTCCATGATCTCGCCATCACGGTTGACAATCCATTGTGTCCTCCTCCCAGAGTGCAAAGAACCTTGGCGTGACCCTGGACAACACCCTGTCGTTCTCCGCTAACATCAAAGCGGTGACCAGATCCTGCAGGTTCATGCTCTACAACATTCGCAGAGTACAACCCTACCTTACACAGAAAGTGGCACAGGTCCTAATCCAGGCACTTGTCATCTCCCGTCTGGATTACTGCAACTCGCTGTTGGCTGGGCTCCCTGCCTGTGCCATTAAACCCCTACAACTCATCCAGAATGCCGCAGCCTGTCTGGTGTTCAACCTTCCCAAGTTCTCTCACGTCACCCCGCTCCTCCGCACACTCCACTGGCTTCCAGTTGAAGCTCGCATCTGTTACAAGACCATGGTGCTTGCCTATGGAGCTGTGAGGGGAACGGCACCTCCGTACCTTCAGGCTCTGATCAGTCCCTACACCCAAACGAGGGCATTGCGTTCATCCACCTCTGGCCTGCTGGCTACCCTTCCTCTGCGGAAGCATAGTTCCCGCTCAGCCCAGTCAAAACTGTTCGCTGCTCTGGCACCCCAATGGTGGAACAAGCTCCCTCACGACGCCAGGACAGCGGAGTCACACATTTGTGAAGTGGTTATCCCACTGGCTATAGGGTGAATGCACCAATTTGTAAGTCGCTCTGGATAAGAGCGTCTGCTAAATGACGTAAATGTAAATGTAAATGTAAATAATCAACTCATCATTAAGCTTTGATTATTTTAATAATCAGTGTAGTGCTAGGGCAAAAACCAAAACGTACACCCCCTATTTTCTCGTAATTCAGGTGAATAGTCTTTCCTTCATCATGAATATGTGAGTGAATATTTCTGTTGAAGTTATTTCAGTTATTATGGGTCTGCTCATATGACTGCTCATTTCTCCACAGACAGCGACAGTAAGTTGAATTTTGTGAATTTATGAAAGTGTTGGTGCATCATATTTCACTGTTACAGCTGATTTAGTAAAAACGAGTGGCTGATCTCATATCTATTTTATACTCAGTTACATGTTTATGCATATATTGGGTATTATATATATTATATATTGGGCATATATGGGTATTCCCGAGTGGCGCAGTGGTCTAAGGCACTGCATCGCAGTGCTAGCTGTGCCACTAGAGATCCTGGTTCGTATCCAGGCTCTGTCGTAGCCGGCCGTGACCGGGAGACCCATGGGGTGGCGCACAATTGGCACAGCGTCGTCCAGGGTAAGGGAGGGAATGGCCGGCAGGAATGTAGCTCAGTTGGTAGAGCATGGCGTTTGCAACGCCAGGGTTGTGGGTTTGATTCCCAGGGGGGACTAGTATGAAAAAATAAAATAAAAAAATAATGTATGCACTCAATAATGTAAGTCGCTCTGGATAAGAGCGTCTGCTAAATGACTAAAATGTAAATGTATATATTCATTCATTCTGGAACATACATTTATATTATTATAAATAATATATGAATTATAGAATATTATTATTTATTTATTTGCAGCCTTTCATACAAACCACAAAATATGCGTCAGACTGAATGTCAATCATTTACATTACATTTACGTCATTTAGCAGACGCTCAATCATTTATGTAAGTGTATGAACTGAGCTATCTGTCAAAGTGGGTGTGTTAATTTGTTTATTTGGATCTGCATTAGCTCTTGCAAAGTGGATACAGTAGGATCAGGATAGAAATAACAATATTGTAGCACAACAATACTATATCATTCAATGTAGCAAACACTTCCTGCATTTGTCAAATGTTGTTACAACGTATCAAAGAAAGGACTGCGATATCACGCTAGGCCAGTAGATGACGACAACGTGTTAGTTTTGAGGTCTCAACATATCGCGAGTCGCGAGATGTGAGAAATCTCAGCTCGGGTCTCTTTAACACTCGCGATAATTCCTATTTCCTTCTCTTTCACTCCCTGTAGCCAACATGGCAGTCGGCAAGAATAAGAGGCTGACCAAAGGCGGCAAAAAAGGTGCCAAAAAGAAGATGTAAGTAATGCAATTCATCCATTAAATCATGCAATACACACTATCGAGTTCAGGTTTGTGACTTTCAATTTGAAAATGTGAAGGATGAAGTAGATTTTGACTGGATGCCCTTAGGCCGGTCACCGTTGCTAATCTGCTAGGCTCACCGCGCAGTCTGTGTTCATTAAATGACAAGAGTTTGTGCATAAGCGACACTGAACTGTTATGTTAGAGACGGTCAAAGTCATTCCACAGGCTGCATATAGTGAAGCATTTATATAAATGTGCCGAAATGCACAAATTGCCTGTAATCTAGAAACATCGGCTGTGTAGCAAGCTGCCTAACTTCATGTAGTTACGGTGGCTAACAAGATGGCAGACATGTCCACGTTATGTTCATGTATGGCTAACGTTAGCTAGCTGAAGTGTTTTCTACGAAATGGTGTGGTCAAACAAATTAATGAATTGTAGCCAAGCCAGCCAGGGCTACATGTGCGTGGTGCCAACCCTTCAGTCGTTAGCGAGAAAAGGCTCACTTGTCAGATGAGATGTGAGCTTCTGCTATTTAGTCAGCCAGTTACCTGGGCCCTACATTAATAGCTAGCTATGCTATCCCAGTCATGTTTTATTGATTATCCAGGTGGCCGTTGAATTTCCATGTTTGATTGTACTGGAAGTTGACGTTCATACCAATGCCAGAATCATTGTCAAATACTATCTTAGCTAGGTAGCCCTTTGGGTTCACCTAAACAATACTGTAACCTTAGTTTATTCAGTTAGCTACATAGGCCTGTCGTCAAAGCAACTAAAGACATTAACAGAACTGATATTGACCACCCTACTTTCTCTATCTCCCAGTGTCGACCCATTCTCCAAGAAGGACTGGTATGATGTCAAGGCACCCGCAATGTTCAACATCCGCAACATTGGCAAGACATTGGTCTCCAGGACTCAGGGAACCAGTAAGTTTGCTTTTCCTACATACAAATGGAGCAACACATGGTTCAGTGGTGATGGCTACCAGTTTGAAGACTAGCATGGAACAAACTAACTGTAGACAGAACCACATGGTTCTGTGGAGTTATAGCGCAGTTTGGAAACTGGGAGTTGACTAAAGTGATGTGACTGGAATGCTAACTTTTAACCTTTTACTGTAACCAGCTAGCTAGGTAGCCTAATTCAACTAGCTATGGGACACAACTTCGGGAGTCTATATATTGGTTGGACTCCCTGAGTTGTGCATCTTTCTGGTGTATGGTGACTGATAATAACCCTACCACAGCGGGCTGGCATTAGACCACACATTTCATGCAAGACTTCCTACCACAAAATCTACCACTTTACATAGCAGGAATATGGTGCTGTTCGGACAAAAGTTGAATTCTGACGTTTATTTAATAGAACACATTTCACTCTACATCTGGTAAGTAGAGTTCCTAGAGATTATACATATGCGTGTGTTAGGATGTCTTTTTGTGATGCTGGCTATATTGTGATTGGGTTATTTTCTGTCAGCATACACCAGAACGATTCACAACTCGGAGTTCAACTATTACACTCCTGAAGATGTCAGTTAAATTCAACATGGGTTTGTTGGTCAGTAATGTCCCTTTTTAGTTTTTCCGCTTTTAAAATTCTCATCTTGTCCGTTTTGTTTGTACCATACTTAACACAATGGGAATGCATGATGACAAATTGTTCCGGCCCAATGATGGTCACTGATAAAGATATCCGCTGTTCCCTGCCTTGGTCTCCATTCCCCTCACTGTGTCCCACATCAACTAACCCAACTGTTTGTTCTACTAGGAATCGCCTCCGATGGTCTGAAGGGACGTGTGTTCGAGGTGAGCCTTGCTGACCTGCAGAACGATGAGGTGGCCTTCCGCAAGTTCAAGCTGATCTCAGAAGACGTGCAGGGCAAGAACTGCCTGACTAACTTCCACGGCATGGACCTGACCCGTGACAAGATGTGCTCCATGGTCAAGAAGTGGCAGGTGAGGATGGAGCACAGCTGGATTTGTGGAGATTGTAGTTTTGATGATATGCATTTATAATCATAATACAACGTGTATGGATATGGGTCATACTGTCATTAAAGGTGCAATATGTAGAAATCACTCCGCCATTTCCCGGTTGCTAAAATTCAAATAGTTTCGGTTTGTGACGAAACAACCAGTCATTTTGTAGAGAATCCATCTAAACTGCTGTGAAATCTTTTCCATAACCAAAAATCAGGTGTTTGAAGCTGGTGTACAAAAGTAAAGAATGCAAAACTTAACAGGAAGCATAGGAGAAAAAAAACTAATATAGAACAGATCTACCGCTTCTTATTGTTGCTTTAAATGAGAATGGGAGCTATAACTCACATTTCTATGTGACTTTGGTCGGGTCGGCCAAAAAGTGACATTGCAACTTTATGCTGAAAGGCGCTGCCTTTCCGCCATAGTTTGTTTCTCAGAACATGTGGAATGTGAACCACAATTTCAACAATGTACCCTAATACTGTCACACCACAAAGTGATATACCATTATGGGTCATCTCAACACTGAATTAACTTCTGCCCTGTAATGTTATTGATCACATGTTGGGCCCAATGTACCCAAAACTATATTAATTTACCTTTATCCTGCCCCCCCACCGCCAGACCATGATTGAGGCCCATGTGGACGTGAAGACCACCGACGGCTACCTCCTGCGTCTGTTCTGCGTTGGCTTCACAAAGAAGCGCACCAACCAGATCAGGAAGACGTCGTACGCCCAGCATCAGCAGGTCCGTCAGATCAGGAAGAAGATGATGGAGATCATGACCCGTGAGGTCCAGACTAACGACCTGAAGGAAGTCGTCAACAAGCTGTAAGGATGCTTTTCCTCCTGATGCTGGTTCGGCACTCTGTTGGGAAGATGTGGTCCATGTGAAATGCATCATGGAGAGCATGTATGGGCATGCATATTAGTTGGCTGTTTGATGAAGCAAATTATTTATTGCAACAAAATTGTTGCAAGTTCGGAACACTTTTACTGCATCTGAAATTGTGGACAGTTAAGTTTCAATGTCTGAGTAAGTTGAATGGCTTTCAATGAAGGTAGCCAGTAAATTTAACTAGAGCTCTCAGCCTGTCAGTCAGTAGCCAAGCCAGGTTTTCTGTTACTGATTCACTTATTTTCCCTTTGTTCTCTAGGATCCCTGACTCTGTTGGCAAGGACATTGAGAAGGCCTGCCAGTCCATCTACCCCCTCCACGATGTCTACGTCAGGAAGGTTAAGATGCTGAAGAAGCCCAAGTTTGAGTGTAAGTCACCTTTAACCTCAAACCTATCCTGCCCCTTGAGGCGTTGCAGTCCGACTGAATGTGTCGAGCCTGTGTCATAAGGGGCGGAGAGTGAAAAGGTTATGTCTACGCCGAGGACCTAGAACGGTGGGTACTTGGAGTGATCATAGCTCTGACAGATTGCACAATACTAGACAATGGATTGTGTAAAATAAAGACTTCAGGATCTTTGTCATAAACTTACCATGCATTTGAAGGACCTCCAAAAATACAACCTTAACCTAAAATACCCAGGGTTAATAAAGGTCCCCTTTAACATTGAGCTAGCAATCATATTGAGCTAGCAATCATATGGTATTCCAGCGAGATGACTCCACACTTGCTTCTCTGCGACATGATGGTATCCTAAAATATGCTGTTATGGCTGTGTTTACACAGGCAGCCCAATTCTGATATTTTGCACCAATTATTGGCATAAAGATCAGAATTAGGCTTTGTAAATGCAGCCTAGCATACAAATTTTTCCTAAGTGACTTATCCAATGTGGTTTTCTCTAAACAGCCTGTTGAATTGTACTCTGGCATTGTGCTGAGATTATTCTTGTCTCCTTACAGTGGGCAAACTGATGGAGCTCCACGGTGAGGGTGGTGGCAGCAGTGCAGCCAAGCCCTCAGGGGACGACACCGGGGCGAAGGTTGATAGGGCCGACGGCTACGAGCCCCCCATCCAGGAGACCGTCTAAACACCCTCTGACAGATTTAATAAAAAATGTAAATGAGACTGCAAACTGTTGTCTTCTGTTAATGGGATGGTTGTTTAGTAATGTATTTTGTATAGAGCTTTTCTTTTTAGGCCGACAAAGCATTTATGGTTACTATTTATACTGAACAAAAATAAACGCAACAATTTCAAAGATTTTATGGAGTTCCTATAAGGAAATCAGTAAATTGAAATACTCATTAGGCTGTTATCTATGGATTTGAAATGACTTTGCAGGGGTGTGGGCCTGGGAGGGCATAGGCCCACCCACTTGGCAGCCAGGCCCAGCCAATTAGAATTTGTTTTCCCCACAAAACTGCTTTATTACAGACAGGAATCCCCACCCCCCATACTGCCAAATTCTAAAAAGACGGAGGCAGCTTTATTTCAGCTACTGAGACATGGGACCAACACTTTACATGTTGCATTTTTTTGTTCAGTGTAGTATTTTATGCTGTGATGTTACCATGGCACTCATGCTCAACGATTAAGATTCAAAGGGGTCAATTACATTGTATTGCAATATTATAGGATAATGTAATTGACTACCATATGGAGGTAAAATATAAGCCCTTAGTATTGTGGTTTTCGGTACTGTAAAAACAAGCAGACTTCTCGCAAGGAGATTAGTCGGGCCTACGATGTGGTGTCTTTTCTGTCCTCAGGAAAAATCTTGGTGTAAAATGTGTATCCCAAAAGGCTTTAAATAAGGTCTGGTGTCCTTTACCTTAAACACATATCTTGAAAGGGAATTTTGTGGATGTAGGCATTTTTGCCATATCCCCGGTGTTCTCAACTTCCTAGAAATAAGTCATAAATTATTTCATCTTTAATTTGTCTTAAATTCTTTTATTGTATTTCAGATTTGTCCCTCATCACGTTCCATCCTTTGTCATAATTCTCCATTCAAGAAAAACCCCTTCCTACATTGACGCCACATTCAGGAAGTGTCCATTTATTTGGTTGGAAAACAATGGTGCCAAGCTAAATATAAACGCTCAGTTATCTATTTTTCATGTTATTCTGTATGTCCCGAGCATACATTTCCACCGACCCTGTTAGGCTAATTTGGAGAATTACCCACATTTCAAAATGTTTAATGTTTGAGAGAAGCTAAAATCCTGTTCAAGTGTTTTTTAGGATCCACATTTCCACCCTGTTAGGATTATGCACCCACATTTTTTGGGGGTCAACCTTTTTCGGACACTTTTTCCACTAAGTTACGAATGACCCTGTTAACAGATGTAAATCATTGTCAAGGAGACTTAATACAAATCTTTATTTCATGAACCAGCTCAGCATTTGAGAACAATACATTACCAGAAAAGGCTTATTTTTTTTAGGGGCTACATACATGCAGTATTGTAAGAACCCCAATTCATATTTTGAGGAAATAGTGTACTACACCGGCTATATTTAATGTGCAATAGTGTGGTCAACATCGTGCATATCTGGACTGGAACAAGGCTGGCAAAGGTTTTGTGGCATGAACCCATCGGGTCATTTAAATGCCTGTTCAATTTACTTATCAGTTACAGCCAGCCATTCTCATAGATGCATTGTCATACAAAGTTATTTTATTACTTTCACAGGTAACACTTTATTTGGATAGTCAATCTGTAGATGCTCTACAGACTATCAGTAACTACCCTTATCCTAACAAACCTTACCAAGCAGTTGCTTATCAGCAGATAGTATGACCACCTGTAAAGCATATACAGATTGACTATCCAAATAAAGTGATCCTTTCACATTTATAAATACTATTAAAAAAACAATATTGCATTCGAAAAGACGCCCAATAGCCTTCTGTGGGAGATTGACTGGACCATTTTTCAGCATTCAAAGTAGAGAACTACTGCAGTCCAGTGGGGCAAATAGGCACTTTGGTTCTTTGGAATATTCAGTTTCCTATCGTCTTTCAGGGTCTCATATTTCCATAGTTCAAAGTCATTACTTGAGATGAAACCACAGACACAAAATGGTTCCCGTAGTGCCCCAGTGTCTTTGTTAAGGGTAGATTACTCATGACAGCACTTGCACATAATTCTTAGGCACCAACGCTTGCTTCCCCCTCAACTCTCCCAGGAACCATTCATCGTCAACGGACTCCAAGTTGGTGATGATATCCCCCGCCTATAACAAGAGAAAGAAAAGGACTAGTACCTGTAGTATGTATGACTGTTGATTGTAACAAACAGAAATGTTTACTCTTTCGAATGTTGACAGTAGAAGCCAGAAATACCTTCAGTGAGAGCTCCTCTTCACATTCAGCTGTGAAGTCGAACAGGGCTTTCCCTCTGCTTCCTTCTCCATTAGGCACACTCTGCTGTCTGTCCCACACTGGAGAGTTGCCTGGACAGAGACAAAGGGAATCATCAGTACCTTAAATGTCCTTATAATGAGAGGTTATTCATTGTAAACGTCATACTATGCTGCCCTATGAGTAGGCCAGGAATACCTGTATGTATCAGAGGAGGCTGGTGGGAGGAGCTATAGGAGGATGGGCTCATTGTAAAGACTAGAATGGAATAAATTGAACAGTATCAAACATACGAAAACCACATTTTTGTCTCTGTTTCATTTATTCCATTCCAGTCTTTACAATGAGCCAGTCCTCCTATAGCTCCTCCCACCAGCCTCCTCTGGTATATAGGCTGATTCAAACTCTGTAGGTTTTGCGTTGACTGTATCAGTAGTGTTTTTTTGTCATGTGTCAATCATCACCACAGCAAAGTTATTTGAATTGAATTAAACCAAAAGTATAAATATGTCCCGAGATGACTGTAAGTCGCTTTGGATAAAAACGTCTGCTAAATGGCATATTATTATTATTATTATTATGTAAATATCAAGCAGACAATGGTCTGTGCACAATTGACCTTCTACCACAAGATGGCGCCATAAGAATGCCCTATTATTACCTGAGCTGGTCTCTACGAAGGCTGTGGGGAAGAATCCTTCTCTACCGTTGAGCCTTCCAGAGCACCACTCGGCGTCTACATGCTCTGTGACCAGGATACGGTCTCCCTGTTGGAAGGACAGTTCCTCTTCTGTCTGGCCTACAAAGTCATACAGAGCCACGGCCCACTCCACTCCTGACCAACCAGACTATAGACAGGGATATACAGTACATGTTAGTGGACACCCTCTCAAACTCCCGCTCTCAAACACAAGCTCTAATCATTGGATATACACACAGACACAAACAGCTGTATCATGACGTTAGTTTGCGTCATGTTGTAAAGACTGGTAACAATACCACATGAACCATACCTGTATGGGTTTGGCAGCCTCTTGGGTCTTGGTTGAAGAAACCATGCCTGAGAAATGCAGTATTGGTATTCAGATAGAAAGCATATTGTGTTGACAGTTGCTGAACATAAAAGTGAATGGGGAATGAGTGTGTGGGCGTACACTAGTACTCTATGCTACTTTACACTGCTAGAGCCAGTGAGAACAACACGTAGCACACAGAGTGAGCTGGATCGTATTAATAATAAGGTCTTAGTACAGGGGCTTACACAGAGCTCCTGACTTAATGAAACAAACATGTTGCACAGATTGTATACATTCCACAGAGGGAAGTATCAGCCTACTAAATATGAGAGAGATGGAGGCAGTCCACTGTAGACTAGTTCTAGAGAAACCCTTTGTATTGGTGGACAAACCGCAACAGGGGTACAGGAAACGTGACGATACAGCTAAAATCCCCCCGTGCCAAGAATAAATATTTCACTGTGTTTGTGGCCTTGCCACCTTTGACATTGATCTTACACTATGACCTCAGATACAGTATGCCAGAATGACATGAACTTCCATGGGAAAATTCCAATGTCTCCAATTCTCTGATTATGTTTACAATGTCAAGATAGGCACACATATCTCAAGCCGAGGTTCCTTAATGATTTAAAGGTCCAGTCTGTGATATGTAAATTAATATACAGTATATTCCATTTTCAAGCTAAGAAGTGGGCCTTAAATTAAAAGTCCTACCAGGTAGTGCCATCTTGATTGGGAATGATTGCTGTCGTTGGGGTTGTGGTTGTGGAGGAGGAGGAAGATCTTCTATGATCTCCACAAAGTTGATGGGGAAGACTCCAGTGTGGGCCCCTATCTGTCCCCTCGCCCACTCCTCTTCCATGTACTCCTTTAGCTGAATCACGTCTCCCTCAGAAAAGGTTAGCTCGTCACTCTGCTCACCCTCGAAGTCGAACCGTGCCACACACCTCGGCCCACTGACTGTTGCAGGTGGGGGCCTTGCCTTCTTTGCATTGGTCGGTGTTGGTGCATTTGACTAAATAGAGAAAAAGAGTCATAATCAAAACACATTAAATAGCTGGACTCTTTTGTATACATCCTATAGATCACTTTATGGGCTGGTTTCTCACACAAAATACTTTAAATAGAGATTATTTATTCAACAGTTTTTCGTTCAGGAGTAGGCTTAAGTCTTGGAGTTGGAAACCAGCCCTATCTCTATAGCTGAAACATTGACTGGAGTCTTACCATAACTTTGACGTAGTTGACAGGGAAGAAGCCAGAGGAGCCTCTACAGGAGCCGCGGTACCACTCACTGTCCACCTGCTCCACATTGGTCACCACATCCCCCGCCCTCAGACCCAGCTCCCCTGGACCCTCTGGATAGGATACAACACATGTCAATCAAATCCCACCGCTGACACCAACTGACAACACAAACTCCAGCATGAACTCTACTTTGTGGATATCAATTGCTGGGGGAAAAACAGAACTAAGCATAGCTATAAAAACATGCCAGCCATATTGAAATGTATTTGACATCTAATAAATGACTTAAAACATTCTAAGGTGTACAGTCCAATAGCAGCTGTGTTTGTTGGTATAGGACATAGGAGACCTGTTAGGTTGTGTGTTGTGGTGGTCAGTGTGCCAGAGTAGGTACTGTTCTGTACCTGGGGTAAAGTCATGGAGGACCTGCACCTGCAGACCACTGCTGCCTCTACGAGACCCAACTGGGCTGGCACCCTGTAAGAACATCCAGGTGTACGTGGAATTTAAAGAAACACATACAAAAGAGGGATTTAGAGACTTAACTA
This sequence comes from Coregonus lavaretus, assembly GCF_964263955.1. Lineage (NCBI taxonomy): Eukaryota > Metazoa > Chordata > Actinopteri > Salmoniformes > Salmonidae > Coregonus > Coregonus lavaretus. The sequence continues at coordinate 31,966 of NW_028164487.1, read as the reverse complement.
AAAAATAATTTTCAAGGTTCACAATGAAAGTTCATACTATATGTGGCTACAAAGAAATACAAACCAATTGGTGCTAGACATATTAAATAGGGGGTAGCCAAGTTGCCTGGCGGTAGTAAGAGGGCAGACATGTTTTGATTGACAGCTCATTGTCACTGGCTGAAGACATTACCTGTGACAGAGCTGGTTTAGCTGGGGCACTGGAGAGAGGAGTGATGACTTTCATGTGAGACTTCTGGACTCGGCCCCGGATGTCTCCCACTTGACATTCAAAGGTCTTGTGGTCAAGCTGCTCGACCAGCAGCAGCAACTCATTTTTCTGTGGGAGAAAATCAAGAAGCATTTGTTGTTATTAATTTCTACTAAATCGTATTTTCCTTAGAGAAAAACATATTACAAAACAGTAAGGTGAAATAAGTAAATCCATAAAACTAGTGATCGAATCAGGTTTAAATACAGTAGTCAGTAACATTGTCTCATACCATGTTCTTGTTGTTGCTAGAAGCAAAACCTCCAAAACATGCAGACAATGATTTACCTGGAATGAGAGTTCCCCTGTGTCTCTCCCATTGTAGTCAAACTCTGCTATCCCATGGGGAAGTCCAAGCTAGAGGAACACACATGACAAAGAAAACATTCAGAAAACATACACTGGCCTACCATGTGACACTTGCCACTACTACAGTACACAACAGTTCCACTGAAATCCAACATGCCTTGGGGGCAGCAGGGGCAGAGCAGGCTGCCTTGGGGGCAGCAGGGGCAGAGCAGGCTGCCTTGGGGGCAGCAGGGGCAGAGCAGGCTGCCTTGGGGGCAGCAGGGGCAGAGCAGGCTGCCTTGGGGGCAGCAGGGGCAGAGCAGGCTGCCTTGGGGGCAGCAGGGGCAGAGCAGGCTGCCTTGGGGGCAGTAGGGGCAGAGCAGGCTGCCTTGGGGGCAGCAGGGGCAGAGCAGGCTGCCTTGGGGGCAGTAGGGGCAGAGCAGGCTGCCTTGGGGGCAGTAGGGGCAGAGCAGGCTGCCTTGGGGTCAGCAGGGGCAGAGCAGGCTGCCTTGGGGGCAGCAGCAGAGCGGGGTGGGAACTCTAAGCTCTCACCGTGTATTGGTTGTAGAGACGGTGGCCAGGGTTGGGCCTGGGGGGAAGCACAGGTCCCTTCCTCTTGGTCTTCTGAGCCTGGGGCTGCTTGGGTGATGGAGCTGCTGATGAAGCTGGTGCTCTACGGGTGGAGAGGGATTGACGTGGACCATTTATCCGGGGTGGGGGTGGCCTTCCTGGGCCAACTTTTGCTGGAGGTGGGCGAGGAGGGAGGACCTTAGCTCCACCAGGCCTGGAAGAGATCAACAGCAGTATGAAGTTAATTAAAGCCATGTGTCTAGGACTGTATCTAATATGTTATCAAAGGATCTTTACCCCTCTTTATCCCCTAAAATGACCCACGATGTGATGTTACTGACCGAGGAGGGAGGTCCGGTATGGGCTCAGAATCAAAGGACTCCTACAGTTCAAATCAACAGAAAAAAGGTAGTTACTATTTATGTTCAAAGAAGCAACGTGGCTGTCTAAAAAACAGATGTGAATTGATGACAACCAGGGTACTTCTCTAATCTCTCCCAGATCACATTTAACACCACATGGGATTGAATGACCTCCCCTGAACAAAACAGACTTACTACGCCTACTACCTTCGCAGCGCTCAGCAACTACGGCAACCATAGCAACCAAGTTAATGACTGCTCAATGCGCCTTTCCTTAGCCACTGCTAACAGCTAGCTGTACAGTACTAGCCAGTCATTGTTTAAACTACACTGGCCACTTTGTGTGGAGGTGAATTTGAGTGGAGGTGAATGTGGGCGGTTGGCAGGTAAAAGGCTGGTTTGTCAGGCTGGTTTAGCACTGCTTCTGACGGGGCTGGTTTTCAGGCCACCATGAAGGAACTGACTCTAGATAATCGTGAGTGACGCTAAAGAAAAATACAAAGTAGCACTTTGTCCTTTTAGCTAAGCCTTCTTGGTGCACAAAAGCCCAGTTATGTCATAGCCAAGCCGGCCGGGAGCTATTGACTGGCTCTGGCTTCCCCAAAGAGAGTGCAGTATTGAGGTGGTGAGGAGGAAGAACTAAACTGTCAGTACTCTCTTGTGTTTTCTAGTAGTAGAAGAGAAGGTAGGTAGCCTACTATAGATCAATAGTACTTCTGTTGGAGAAGTAGAATGGGAAGGAAGGTGGTAGCCCTTACCTGGAAGGGGATGAAGCTTGAGATGCTTTGTTTAAAGGTCACGGGGGATGGCTGTGACCCCACAGGCTTCTGTGCAGGGAGAGGAGGAGGGATGTCCAAAGTCCCATCGAACACTGTGAGAGAAAACCATCAATGTTTAGACTGGACACACTGTACTGTAAACTGTACAAGGGTTTGGGATTATTGTATTTTTGCACTAACTCAATGGCTTGGTGTTGCCATGAATGAACGCTTTGAGATGGAACATGCACTCGAACTACATGTTGGAGTAAATAAAGTATTGAAATCCGGATTAACTGACTCACTTATCAGGAGTCGACTGTACACACTCACTAAGACACCCAAGCACAGACACACACATATTCAAACATACACACCTACAGTTTGTTTGAGAAAATGGCTCGCCAGCAAAAATTCAATGGCATCTAATCCATCATTTGGTTATGTCAAAACCTTTTATTTTTGGTAGATCCAGATGGAGATCAAAGGGCCTTTATATTAGGTTATACATGTGTGGATATGGAGCACTCCACATAACTCACTACTCCTTTATAGGTCAGAGAGTAGAGCAGGTGGACTCACGTTTTCCTTTACTGGGCACTCTAATGGTGGTGGGTCTTCTGGTTACACTCTGTCTGGTGAAGGAGCCACTGCCGCCCACATCACTACGCACAGGCTTCACTGGGATATGGTCTGGAGAGAGGCAGAGATGGCCAGTGTTGACTCATCCATTTTAGTTAACATATGGGTCCTGCATAAGTACGATATGACAAATTCTAAGCTATGTTTAAAACCTTTAATGCCAACTGCAGGCTAGTGACATTTTTTTGTAAAATAGCATCAATAAAAGGGGTTATAATGATCTTATAGGTGTTATAACTATCCTTAGAACACTCATACTACTAAGTTAACCAATTAAGTCTGTGGTGAAATGCATGCTGCTGTACTTACTCGTGGGGTTGTCCATGTATTCATTCCCTGCCTCTGTGGTGGTGATGGAGGCCGAGTTGTGGTTGTTGAGGTTGAGGCCCAGCGGCTCCTTGCGAGGCTTCTCTGGAGAGATAGGAGGTACCAACCTGGGTTCATCCTCCTCTTGGGGGAAGAGACTCTTGGCTCTGGCCGCTATGGAGAGCCGCGACCGGGAAAGGATGGCTGTATTGGCGGGGGATGGAGCCTCTGGTTCTGGGACTACACTGGGTTTTCTGTGGAGCACGGGTCTGGGTGCTGGGGTTGGGTTGGAGGGAATAAAGGGAGTGGAGAAAATGGAGATCGCCCCCTGGTAGTTATTCCCGTTACTGGGCTTCTTGATTGAGGGCTTGGGGGCCAGGGCTGGGGCTGGTTTGGCTAAAATCACAGAGGGCTTGAGGTGTGCATTCCTGGGTAGAGGCTCTGGTCGTTTGAACTCTGGTTCCCCATCGCCCTCCTGGCTCTCAAAGGCCTGGATCCGGGCCCGGATGTTACGTTGGCTGTGAAGGGCGGCCATGTCACCGTCCTCGTCACCTTCCTCGCTTTGGTCGCTCCCGTCAGTTGGCGTCTGATAGTCACTAGCGTCACTAGTGTTCTGGTCGTATTGGTTCTCGGGACAAAACACATCTAATAGTTCCTGTAGGTACTTCCCCGAGGGAGGAGCCTCGACTGCTGTGTCAGCTACAGAGCTGGAACCATTGAGCCTGACCAGAGTCTGAACTTTGACCTCCTCTGTGATTGGCTGTTTGTGAGATTTGGAACGAGGAACAGGGGTGGGACGTTCAGTGGCTACTGGGACTGATGAGGAGGGGACTGTAGGTTCTAAGAACGTAGTGATAGTGCTGGGTTCCGAAGGTTTTATTGGCACATCCCATTGTACAGAAACAGATGGAGAGAGAGACCGCGTGTTTGGGATTGTACAGCTGGAATCTATTGGGCTGGCTTGGGCTGCGGCTGACTTGGGGTCAGTTTGGTTCTCAGTGTTAGTGGCTGTGGCGTCTACTTGGATGAGACTAGAATCAGATACAGCTGTTGCAGTGGTAGAGTCACTTTGTAAAGGCTTGGGTAAGTATGGCCTTGGTGGCTTTTTAGGCTTTGTTTTCACTGAGAAGGAAGAGATTAAAAACAATACGTTTAGCCTATACTCAAACCACTTATAAAAAACAGAATGAAAAATTGAATATAAAGTGACGTTACACTGTTTTAGTCGTAGTAATACAAGGATATGATATGCCAACTGCAGAGTTTTCGTGACGTTGTCAGCTAACCCATATATAGCCATCATTCTCAAAAGTCTCACCTGTAGACTGTCTCTTCTCGATTGGCTGTGAGGCTGCAGTGCATTCTGGCCCAGCGGCGGCGTCATCCTCCACAGGGTCGGTCTGGGTGGCGATGGTCGTGGATCTCCGAGGGGTGGCGGTCGGCGTGACAACGGTCTCCTGGGTCTTCTCTTTGATCACCTGGTCATAGGATGGTGGGGGCTAAGACACGAGAGAGAAGGTTCACACACACACACACACATCACACACTCATGTTGTCAAAGTAAACGTGTAGCGGTGTGATTATTATAACTTGTATTCTACAAGCAAGCTTGCTACCGTCCTACATTGACATCCTATAGTAGGACTACATGCAGAACCTGCCGTGCTTGTTTCACTGCCAAATGTTATGCGTTTGCTTTGAAAGTAGTTCATCTGAAACATTACACTGACAACTGTGAAAGACACAGGAACATGGTAAGGTTGATCAGACAAAATCCAAGTTAGAATCCATGCAGAACACACCCAAACTGTGAACAGGACACCCTGCTGTCTCCCCTAGTATTAGAGGCTGATGTTAGTTAAATAAACAGTACCTGGGTTTCTGATTGGATGCTGCCCCCCCAGATGGGCTGGGAGGGAGGCGGGGCTACCGTAAATCCCCCAGAAGCCCCTGGGAACCAGCCGTTGGCGGCGAGCGGCTCGGCTGACAGGATGGTGATCTCTGGACGTCTGAAAGACAAACAGTTAAATGACCCACAATGCAACTAGAGTACGTCAACCAAACGTGACATGCGGCATAATGTTGACACTTGTCTTATGTTGACAGAAAGCCTTATGTAGCCATCATCTTCTGTCATAAATAATGATATTGCTTTATTTAACACCATAAGCCTTTTGTTTTATTTATTTTTGTATGCCATTTTATAGACCATGTTACCTTCTTTAATGTTATTCACCAGTTTAGTCGAGGACTGTAAGTCAACATTAATATCAGTACATTTCAAATGAAAAATGTGTAATGTACTGTAGAGCACAAGTTCTTTGCCCTGGTGCTCTTTACTGTGAAGCACATGCTGTTGGATTTTTGGAACAATGAGAGTAGAACTGTTTTCAATCAGAGAGATACAAACAGACTATGAAGCTTTAGGAAGTATTATGAAGCTCCTCTGTTTACCTTCTGTCTCTGGTCTGTTCACTTTGGGTGCTGGTTCTCGCTGTGGGAGAAAATGATATGAATTTCATCTCTTTCAATCTGATATGTAATTGATTGAAAGAGACATAAAAAAAACACTTGGGTGATTCAATCATGTACAACAGCTATAGACCAGAGGAGGCTGGTGGGACGAGCTATAAGAGGACGGGCTCATTGTAATAGCTGGAGTGGAATTGATGGAGCGCAGTCAAATACATCTACCTATGGAAACCACATGTTTAACTCTGTTCCATTTATTCCATTCCAGCCATACAATGAGCCTGTTCTTCTATAGCTCCTCCCACCAGGCTCCTCTGCTATAGACAGACTTTAATCACGCTAGGTACAATATAAAAGTATGAGAATATACCAAATAATGAAATAATCGACAAACTCAATAATGAGAAACTCACTTCTCTTGATGGCAGCTCGTATTGTGGACAGAGGTCCTTGGCTGGAAGAGAGAAGAGTTACCATTGAGGAGAGGAGAGTTTGACTGGAAAATAAGATTTCTTACATTTATACAACCTGACAAAGCAAAAGTGTAATGCTGGCAACAGTCAGACTCCACCAGATGACTGCACTGGACAGATGGCGCTAATTATCCACACGCCAACCAGCCACTTTTATAGGGTTGAACCAGGACAGAGGATTTCTCAAAAAAATAATAAATACAATCTCAGCAAATGCTCCTGACATTTAAAAACATTCAATTGTCATCCATAGGTAACCTAGACTTCATATATGATAAAGCAAAGAGATGAAATATAGCCCTTTACCTCTGAAAGACCTGACTATGTGCAGAGTAACACCAAAGGCTGATAACAACGGTGTTGCTAGTTGCATCAAACCTCTTTAGCTGCAGTGGTCCACTCTGCACTGCGGTTGCCACTGTGACGGCCACATCCTCTCTCCCACTCTATCATCAACTCCAATCTACACAACACAGCTACTGCTGAATACTGCAACCAAAAGAAAAGCCTACCTCAGGTACATGCGCCTGTGAACACCAGCAGTCAGAGAGAGAATGGGACAAGTACCAGAGACGCAGGCACAAGAAAGAGGACGATCATTAAAAAGCCAGCCCTTTGAAGAGAGTTCAACCCTGCTTGCAACTTTCCACAATCCCTCTGCAGAAAACCCTTAAACACAGCAGGACACAGATCCAATCCACTGAATATCCTTAGGCATCGTCCGTCTGTTACTGTAACAATGACTCAGTCTAACACTTCATCCTCCACATACATCTACCAAGCCAGGTGTGGTGTCCAAAAGTGCACTTCTGCAATATAACGACCCCCCTCTTGCTGATCTGATTTCACAGCTCTGATCTGACTTCCTGACTAGTGTAGTGTTGGAGATGACACCGCACCACTCCCAGGCTGTGCCAGAATACGTTCCCAGAAGGGCCAACTACACAGTCTCACCTGGGAGAAAGAAGAAAAAGACAGAATGGGGTCGTGTTCATTAGGGCACACAATGGAATATGTTTTTAAAACATTTTGCAACAGAAAATGAAAATGTCTTATTGGACAATTCCAGATAGTCCTTCCCGGTTTCTGTTTCCATATGGTGCTTAATGAACACGATCCAGACCAGACCCCCATAGGCCCAGAACCTTTAACACATCCTGCTCATTAACTGAACTGGAGATGAGATGTAAACCATCTGGAGAGAAAGACAGCTCCCCCCTGCCTCTCCCACCACATTAATACATGGTTAATTAGGACCATTAGCTAAGCCCATAAACAAATAGAACAATATGACGTTAAACGTCCAATAGTTGATTAAAAAAAGGTTTGTATGGGAACACGTTGACGTTTGCGTTACTTTAACAGAGGAGGCTGGTGGGAGGAGGAGCTATAGGAGGATGGGCTCATTGTAATGGCTGGAATGGAATAAATGGAACGGTATAAAACATAGACATATGGAAACCATGTATGACTCTGTTCCATTGATTCCATTCCAGCCGTTACAATGAGCCCGTCCTCCTATAGCTCCTCTCACTAGCCTCCTACTGGATTGGATTGGAAGACATTGAAAAGGTGTTTTAATTAGTTGTCTAGGTAGGGTATACCATGTTGTGAAAGAAAGGTTACAGGGTTGGAGTCAGTTTACTGAATTGACTGAATTGAAATGGAATTGACCCTAACCCTGGACGGTAACCTATTTGGCTCTGGGGGCGTCAACAACAACTGACTCAGTGTGGTTCTGTCCCCATTCAAAAAGCTCTGACCTTCGGACACAGTAGACACAGTGTCCGACGGTTTGTCAAAGAGGATGGATCAGTGCATTGTCTGCTGCTCTGCACCATTCACAACCTCTCCATCAGCAGAACTGCCTGTTAAAGAGACAGTGTTCTGGCCACTGCAGTCCTGACAGAACCGTAGAGCAACAGAGGTGTCTAGGTATAGCTGTAACAGCCTAGGGTTTATTCTGGAACATGCAACATTATCACAATGTTAACACTTTTCCTTCTCTGTACTGAGCAGAACAGACATATTGAAAATGCCCTTGAAAATGCACATGAAAATATGTAATTCAATGATATGCATGACTTACCTGGAATGAAAAGCCTCAGGCTTATTTCTCTCTGTTCGATCTGAAAAGAAAAGTAACCAGCATTTTATTTTAAACTGTCACATGAAAAATACATTAACTAAGAAAATACCATCATTTTAGATACAAACAAAGTAAGCTGCAGGTACAACACGACACAGGACAAGTGAACAAAATAACTATGGACTTTGCATACTGTCTTGCCATTCATCAAAAACTTGAATAACTAGACTCAGCTGGCTCAACATTCTAATCTGTTCTTGATCAACCAGTTACAAAGAATGACATTGACATGCAAATAGCAAAAGCATTGACATGCAAATAGAAAAGCATAAAAAAATATTTAAAAAAAATTCTAATCACAAATAATTGTTTTGTTATTGCCCTCATCTTTATTTCAATAGTCCAGACATTATATCTGAACCATGATCTGTATAGCTACAATCTCAAAGAAAATCATATGTAAATAGGGGACCATGAGCAATATGAAATGGAAAGAATGGTTCTTCCTCATTCTAAAATTCCACACATTCAATGGCTGATTCTGGACACTTGACATTTCAGGGTCATTTCTAGACGGAATACAGCTTTTGTCAAGTTGCCGTCAAAAGTGTAATTGTTTTGCATTTTAGCTAACCCTTTCCCAACCTTAACCTAGTTCCCTTAAACTGCTACGTTAATTCTCCTAACCTGCGGCGCAAGTTCTCCTAAACCTGCTACAAAAAGTAAATTTTGACAAAAGCTGTTTCAGATGGAGCGAGCATTCACCAAGGACATGCTGTACAGGTGTCATAAGTTGTCATAAATGTGTCATGTCTTATTTCCAAATATGAAAACTTCCAAAAGATACTGAACAGATATCATTCCAAAGTTATGTCATCAGCTTTAAGATATGTTAGCTGTATGTATTTGAGATACTGATCAATGGCTAGATTTTCATCTTGTAATTCTTAAAGCGTGTATTACTGAGCCCCAATATCACAGTCCCACTATACTGTCGCCAACCCACTTTCTGTCTCTGAAGTGAGATCAATTGATCACAGGTTCAAAGTCACACAATACACTTGAATTACCTGCATTATTTCCTTCCTTGACTTTCAACCAGTGACCTGGTTTTCAGACTCAAAAATAGATGATCTGACTGAGTGCCAAGACTGGAGCTCTCAGAGAGGTGGACTGGCTAGTGGCTAGTGATCCACAGAGCACAGCAGCTAAGCTAACATTTCAATTCACTTGACTATACGAGGGTATATGAGTGTATATGAGGCCTTTGCGCCATAGGAGCTCAAATAAATAAGACAAGTAGGTCATATGAGGTTATTAGCATCCCTTTGTGTTAAAGATCATTCCATTAAGCCATCTTAATATTTTGATACTCATTTTTGTTAGCATCCTGCTAAAGACCTGACGCCGTCGCCTCATTCTCTTACAACCAATACAATACATCTGTTACAATGTCTAATGCCACACCTACAATCTGCTACTGCCTCAAACTTATGTTACTGACTCTACTGATAGCTACTTTATTGAGGAAAAATGTACTTTCTATGCCTGTGATATGTGGTTGTCCCACCTAGCTATCTTCAGATGAATGCACTAACTGTAAGTCGCTCTGGATAAGAGCGTCTGCTAAACGACTCAAATGTAAAAATGTAACATTTTTACCTCACTATGAAACAAAAAAGGTGAAAGGAAGTAACAGTTTATTGTTAGCGAATCAAATCCTCAGAGACATTTTCACACACTTCTTTGCACTTTGGTCTGTGAGAGATTGTAACTGAGGCAGGTAAACAAAGAAGACAGAATGGAGAGAGGAGGTTTTCCAAGAGAAAATCGTTTCACATTTACATACCGGTAGATATAATGCCATACACACACACTGTTCAATGGAACAATGAGTAGGATTCAATATCTAGTGGATTTTCAATATCTAACATGTGCTTCATTTACACGTTACTGAGCTGTCAGTTGGAATACAGTGCAATTCCTGCTGAAAGTAATGCCTATAACCTACTGTGAATTGTACTGACAACATAATCTCACAGTGAAACATAGAAACAAGAGATGCTCCTACCTGTTAACGTTTTAAACAAATGTTACAAATGTCCAAAACGGTGTGTATTGTTTCCTTCAAGTCCCTCCCTTCTTTCCCATGCTGTGTGACTGTGTAAAGAAACACAAACTCCACGACCACGAATGACAACAGAGAAAGGGAGGGGTCCATCTCTCTCCCTACTGGCTGGTGTGTTGACTTGGCTAATGTGATCAAATGGAATGTGGTCATTCAGGAAGTACCACTCTACTGTCACTCTCCTGCTCTACTGAGAAAGGTCAGTGGAACACTACAACAAAATGACCCTCTGCTCTGATCTTAAAGGCACAGTTCACTCAAAATACAAAATATACCAGGCTTTCTTCTGGCCTTGCTTGTTATCAACTGAACCAGGTCATTGAGTGCATATTTATGTTATTATAGGGGTTGTTCTAGCCCAACACCTGTGTTAATGTAACAAAATCCAATCAACATGTTGTCTTCCTGTGTCAGAGAGAGCACAATACTGTCTGTCTGTCTGTCTTTCTGTCCGTCTTCCCTATTGGCAGGGTGTTAATGGTGGGCACACCCATTCTGACACTACATCTCTGTTGGCCAGATCCTTGTATTTTCCTATTGTAGCACCACTCCCTGCTCTGGAAACATGCATAGCTCTATTATTTGGTCATCAGTCTACTTTAGTGTTAGGAAGTAGGCTACAGATGAAAAACCTTTGCATACTGTGGGACTATGTTTTGCTTGATTAGAAGGTGGTTAACTGTTAATCTATTCCAATCCATCATAGATAGTACATCCGGACATAGCGCCACATCATTTTACATTTTAGTAATTTAGCAGACGCTCTTATCCAGAGCGACTTACGATAGTGAGTACATACTTTTTCGTACTGGTCCCCCGTGGGAGTCGAACCCACAACCCAGGTGTTGCAAATGCCATTCTCTACCAACTGAGCCACGCAGGAGCCATAACCTATCCACTATTCTAGAAGTCTCTCAGCAGGTGGTAGTGAAACCATTATGAAATACACTTTCACTTTTGATTTGAGATAAGATATAGCTGTAGAAACAAGGCAAAAAGCACTCCATCCATAGAAGTACATTGATTAGATACTTTGGGAAGTTTATTATTGTTGGCTTAGTGAAGGGGGCTCAACCCTCTGAGTGGTGGGAGAGAGACATTTGCCAGGTCTTGGACTCCTCCCTATGAGGGCTTTTATGGAGGACTTACAAAAGTAAATATCCCATGACAGGTTATGGACAAAGACACAATAAATAAATAAATAAATATAATAAGGGCCGGAACGGCGCAAATGGAATAGCATCAAACACATGGAATACCATTCCACCTATTCCGCTCCAGTCATTAACATGAGCCCGTTCTCCCCAATTAAGGTGCCACCAACCTCCTCTGATATATGTTTGATGCCATTCCATTTGCGCCATTCCGGCCATTATTATGAGCCGTTCTCCCCTCAGCAGCCTCCACTCACTATGCCACATTTTAACATCACTGTAAAGAACAAGTGGTAAGATGGGCTTGCATAATGTGCAAGCCAGGCCCAGGACTTCAAACCAAACCACAGAGAAGTCAGAAGTAAGGCTACATCCCATGTAGGGGTGAGGCTAGGCTATAAAGGCACAGATGTGTGGAGACAAGTGGCTAGTTCCCCTCCCTAGTCAGTCCATAAAGAAGCCTCTTCCTCTATATCCCGATCCCGGTAACATGGTGTGTTCAGGAACGTGATCTCTCATATTCTGGGTTTATTTATACAGCGCAGGAATCTCTGCTTCTTCCAAAAAAAACATAAGACTGCCAGGGGTTTTCATATCCTTGTATCCCACACAGGCAGAACACGCACTGATATCCTCATACGGTAGAATCAAAGTCTTCCCTATACTTTCTAAAAGGGAGTGTTTCATATGATTTAGGGTGAACTGGGGGTTAATGGCTGGGTAAGTGGGTTAATGGGTGAAAGCAACAGCTGAACATTAACTGTGTCCAATCCAGAGGCATTGTGGGTCAGTTTTGAGAGATGTTCTGTAGGAAGTCAAACCCACGGACCAGACAGGTCAGTAGGACTAGGCAGTAGAAATAAGGAACCAAGTCAATATTGTGTGTCAATTATTGAACATTGTTTATCATTGATTAACATGATACAATTATCTGGCAGAAATAATTGTAATAATAATTTTTTTAATGGTATTAAATTAGCATACGCTCTCATGCAGAGCGACGTACAGTAGTGAGTGCATACATTCATACTTTCTTTGTTGTACCCCCCCCCCACACACACGTGAAGCACTATGAAGATAGGTCAGTTGGACTAGCCAGTAGAAATAAGGAACCAAGTCAATATTAAGTCAATTATTGAACATCATTTCATAATTATTATCATTAATCAATGATAAACTATCTGGCAGAAATAGTGAAGCATTCTGGGTGATATTGAAATACCAGCTTTTGTACACTGCACATCTATTTTCTCTGTTGAGGTTCTACAGTACATTAATATGTACATCTCATTTGCTACAAGGGAAACAGGGTCCACATTAATATTTGAGAGCCTTTCCATCACACAAAAGAAAATAGTTATTTCACAACTGTCATTACGCTGCCTCAATGTGGAGTCAAATTGATAAGTAACGGATTTGTCGACGTCGAGTGGGGAAGCTAATATTTTACAACGGGACAAAAATGGGACGAGTCAATTAAAATCTAATATGCCTTTTTGGAAATAGGCAGTTTAATTGCCACATACTAATGATGGTTGGATTTGTATTAAGTGATAAGCCTCAGCTAAGGGAGACAGGATTCTTCAAAGGAAGACAAAATATGAATTCCTCCTCCTCCATAGTCCTACAGCCACCCGAGGTTGAGAGAGAGACAGAGAGCAAGAGAGAGATGAGGGGGTCTTCGTTACATGGGGGGGTTGTGCTGTGTCCATGTTAACATTTACATTTTAGTCATTTAGCAGACGCTCTTATCCAGAGCGACTTACAGGAGCAATTAGGGTTAAGTGCCTTGCTTAAGGGCACATCGACAGATTTTTCACCTAGGAGGCTCGGGGATTAGAACCAGCGACCTTTCGGTTACTGGCACAACGCTCTTACCCACTACGCTACCTGCCGCCCTATTCATGTATTGAATCTCAAATGGTTATATTCTGCTTGGGATAATAAACGGTCAAAGTGGAACAGATATTATGTCTACGACTATCAAAACATAACACTGTGACTGTGGAGCGCTCTATACTTGCATGAAAAACAGACAAGAGGAGACAGACATGATCATGTCACCTATGAATAACATGGAGTCAGGAGCTGATGCTTAACATGACTCATGTCAATACATGATTAGGTGATGTCAAAGAGCAGTCATCCATGGATGTTTGGGGGAAATGACAGTCTAAGGGAGATCTTGCTCAATGCAAGGAGATTAAACTTTGGCCAATTGAAAATAAAGATGAAGAACAGTATGCACAAAGTAATCATCAATGATAACATATGCCATCATACGGCTGCATGTAATATGAGTCTAATGTATATTGCTCTTAAAAAGTGACAAGCACATACTGTATACTGAAGCCTTAATAGGCTACTCTCAGCTTGTGACAGAAATACCTTCATATGATATAGCCTAGCTAGCCTATTCACGTGCAGTAGAGTTGGCAGTTGGCACCATTATCAAATTACATGACAACAGTTCCTGTTCGCCTGTTCCATCACTCTCTACACAGTCAACCCACCTGCCCATAGGATCAGCCTGATCTCCCCATACAGACAGCTGTAGTTCACCCAGGCCTGAACTAACACTGGGCATTGAGGGTTGGGTTGGGGTATGTCTTTACTGGGAAGTCAGGTGTTTGCTCAACAGGTGTTGCTGCTTAAATTCTCCCCTAACTACAATAAGAATGTCTAACCATTCTATGGGTCCAAACACATTGTTAGATTGGAAATTGCTCAGCATAGAACCATGTTTAGAACCAGAATTCAGAGGCAAGGGAAAGTTCAATAAACCAACAGCCATTGAAATGTGAAAGAGTAAACCAAACACAATGACTAAGGCCTACATACATGTATTCATTTACAGACCTTTCTCTAGATCTACATAAAGATTGTGTGGCATAAGAGATATGATTATGAACACATTTTAGAAGTGATTTCAACAGGAAATGAAACGACAAAAGCAAATATATACAGAGCCAAAATGAACAGGATCAACCTGTCTGCCAAGTGCCAAAGTGGTTTCCCCGATGCATTTCCAGCAACGCAGTTAGCACCAAATGACACAGCTTGGCTGGCATGAGAGGAAGAATATTTGAAGTGTCGTGACATGTACAATTTGTTGTGTCATCCTTCCTGTCTGGCTGACAGGGTTTCAGGGTTTTCGAGCCCATTTGATTGTCGCACTGTTTACCGACTGCTGTACCAGCTGCTGTATAAAATACACTTTCAACTGAATGATGCAGTGAGAGCATTGTGTCAACCATAGCAGCTGGATACTATAATGGGGCAGAACAGAACTATGGTTTATTTCTATATATTCCTAGAAACTGAGTTGGAGTTGCCAGAAGGCATGAGAGAGGTGAGATAGTCATAGCGCAGGGTGAGATAGTTATAGAGCAGGGGTTTTCAAACTCGTGTCTGCATACTGCGGATTTAGGAAAATCGCTAGCTGCAACAGAATACAATCGTGTATACATACCATTTGTATGTCTCTGCATCAAGTATGTAGGAAGTTAAGGGTAGTTTTACGAGCCAATGCTAACTAGTGTTAGCGCAATGACTGGAAGTCTACAAGAACAGTTAGCATGTTAGCTGTTCTTGTTGATTGAACTCTACCATCTGAAGTGGTCATTTTCAGATGGAAAAACAGTTTGTGTCATCTTAAACCATCAAACCCAGATAGAAATCATGCAGAAAATATATTTAACTATTTTATTTTTCAATAATATATGTGAGAACTAACAATCAAATAAAAGCTAGACAGTCAGGGAGAAAATAATATTTTAAAAACTGGGCATTCAGGGCACATGCCCATTGATTTTGTTATAATGTTTGAGCAGAGGAACACATCATTAGCCATGGCAAAATCCATAGAATTGCTGGAAATTTGCTAAGTTATATGAATTCAATGTTCAGCTAAATTGTATCATTTCCTACACACGTAACCATGTGCTTCATGATGGAACACTGTTCCAAGTAGTCATGTTCATGGGTTAAAAGGTAAAAGTCCACGTTTTGAAATTATATTGTGTCAAACACATGTAGCCTACCTTGACAATAGATTGTTGACATACCTGTTGCTTGATTTTGGTTCCGTATATCCCTCAACTCCTCCTCTTCTTCTCTTCTGGCTTCAGCCATCGGAGATGAGAACACTGCGGCGCCTGGTAATTTCCGGCAAATTAGAACCGTATCATTAAAAAAGTATTTTATTTATTTGCTGACAGACTGAGGTGGGAAATTAAATTGCCTTGTAAACAGTCTCGGCTGGTGAGTAAAGTTGTGTCTTTCCGAGTTGAGAAAACCCGAAGTAGGCCTACGCTGTCCACAGAGCATAACTTTCTAGAACTGTGGTTATGTCATTTTGTAGAATATGAGGGATAGTTAGGCTATAGCTCCCTACCTTGTCCGCACCGACGACAGCACGACCCGAATGTCAACAACAGGAACTGAACTGTCCGGGAAAAGCTGTATCACAAATGGAGATGGTGCCCCGGAATTGAGAACAACTGAGTGGAGTTGACAGACCGCAACAAAAGTTTCTCTCCTCACCACAATGTCTGTGTAAAACCACTGCGACCCGAACAAATAATTGTAGCCTAACGGAGAGAGCCGTCACAGTGTTCTCTTGTGCGTATTGGGGAAGTTGTTATCCATAAAACATTTTTAAAAAACATCAAAAGTACCGCTATTTGCGCATAGATACCCAGACCACCGCCCATAGTGATGATGATAGTTCACCTATGTCATTCAATACATGTTACTGCTTGCAGAGAGGCAGAAGCAGTTTTTTCGGTTGAAGCACATACAAATGAAAAGGCAGCCTACTACTTTACATATTACCATATGTAAAGTAGGAGGCTGCCTTTTCATTTACTAACTACTACTAACTGGGTTGAGTTGTGTAAAAACAAATGTTGTAGTTATTCAAGCTAGAAGTAATTATTAGATATACAAATGTCTATTTTTCTCTTCAAGGTAATCTGATGTCCATACTGTATGAACTCTCCCCTCCTCCCAACCTGTTGCACCACTCCCGTGTGACTCGCACCTAACTCAGGTGAAGACAAGACAGTCTCCCACCTGGTCTCCTTGGGGCATGGTAGTTCCACCGATATGATCTTGTTAAACAAATAACAGTTAGCCAGTAAAGACCACTCCTTTACAGAAGAATGACTCACCACAACCAGCCTCTGTGACTGTTAGGCGATGATAGTTTGGTTCTGACATGGCTGCCTAGAGTCGACCTCCAGTGGACAAGCCTTCATCACACCTTTGATCATGAGTAAAAACATAAAGACTGACTTTTATATCTATTGTGAAGCGTAGACAAAAAAGCACATACATTTAATAATGTCTTTATTACGGTATAGCCTACCATTGCATCTAGGAAACTGTCTCTGTATCAAATGGCTGAGCTAGAATTTTGCATCAGATGATGGGTGTTTCACATCTATTAATGAATCCCGAAGTTTGATATTTGAATATTGGCACATAGTTACATGTTCTATACAGCATAGAGACAGAGAAATACCACTGAGACTGTTTGAAAGATTTATAGTAAACTAAGCAATTTCTCAGGAGATGCAATTCAAATGATAAGCACTAGATGTCCCCATCTACCTTGTTTATTTCTACTGGCCACCACCTGCCACAGTTCAAATCAAATTGTATTTGTCACATGCTTCGTAAACAACAGGTGTAGACTAATAGTGAAATGCTTACTTACGGGCCCTTCCCAACAACGCAGAGAGAGAAAAAATAGAGAAATAATATAAAAGAAAAAAACACGTCATAATAAAAGTAATAATAAATACACAATGAGTTGGTTGTTTACAAAGGTATCAGGTAACCATAAAGTTCAGAATAGACAGTATTTTTATGTAAAGAAAAAGAAAAAGAAATTATACATGTGTGTATATACTTTTCACAATACACAATGTGCAAATAAACGTATTCTAAAATGCCAATTCCTCACCCGCTATGAGAAGGCTACTTAGGCTGCCATCGACCAAGAACACAGGATGACCTCGTGTTTACACCAGAGACTAATAACATGGCAAATAGCCATACATACACAGTGCTGCACCAACTCGGCCCCTGTGACTAGAATGGCAGCTGGCATAGAGCTCCTTAAAACAGGTGACACTGTTAACAGGCCTGTTCAGTCATGGTTGTTGATCTCCTAACAGGACTTGGGTGAACATAGTTGTCTCTGTTTATATGGTTTTACATTGCCATTCAATTATTATTGTTTAGGATGGAATAGCCTAGTCCTTTGACAATATGGGCTAGGTAGGATAAAAAAGAGGTGTTGAAATACAGGGCTAAAATCCTTGTTTTGTATAGAAAACAATTGTGTGAAGGGCGATCATTCACAGTGCATTGACTTCTCTCACTGCTCTCACGTTCACAAACTGTGCGGTGGACACAAAGAGGGAGGAGCCTAAGCTTAACGCGCTCGCGACGCTCACCTAGGTATACAGTACGTACAGTAAGCAGTCTCGAACTGACTGGTTGGTGACCTTGTTAGCTAAGCAGCTTATACCTTTACTTTTCTAATAGAAAGCGACATTAAACCAAGGAAATTGAACAACGTTCTGCTGGAGAATTAGTGCTTTTCAAGAGGGTTATGTACTTGGGTGTTGGAAAGACGCTCATAGGAAAGTAGGGTAAAAGGTTGCTTTCGCTCCGCATCTTGAAGCTGTGCGGTGTTGTTACACGAAGTCGGCTATTTGCACTTCTGAGACTCAGCTACGGTACGATATTTCAGTTGGTCTTCTTACACATAAATACACTACAACTAATGTATTGTTTGTAAATTGCGGATTTTAGAAAAGTAAATAACTTGACAAGACATTGTTCATGTATTTTGCTGCCTGACATGTCAAGTGACAGGGACTCTGACACAGTCAAGGCATAATGTGACACGTTTACATTTCGGTTGTTATCATGGGGTTGTCTTTTTTAAAAACATTTATGTCAGAGTGACTTGTCAACTGAGTCCTGGGCACATTTGGGGGACTTGCCATTTCTCAGAACAAGTTTAAATGTATCTGTCTATGCGGCTTGATTCTTGCAATTGCCTGGACACAATCTTTTACCTTTCATTCACCTTTATTGTGCCTCACGTGACATTTTGCAAACCTTTATTGCTGAAGTGATCCACATGTTAATGCTGTGGGGCCCAGGCTAATGTGCTTAGTCAGAGCCAAGAACACAAAGTACATTTGGCATCTACTGAAACGGTATACATAATTATTTGTAGCCTACTATATGCTATTCATTCTGCAGAGGTTAACAGATAAGTGACACACACACACACACACACACACACACACACACACACACACACACACACACACACACACACACCTCTTCCAACTTCAGCATACTTGGAAAACAAAACATGGTAGTATGAAGAGGGTATTTTTTAAATGATTTTTGGACAGGACTGGTACTCTTATCATCTTTCCATGATGAAGAGGTCAGGGTATTGGGTTACTACCTCATGGGATCACATTCAAACAGACACCATCAATGTTTCATGGTTGACCATATTTTATTTACAGTCTGGTTGGGTGTGGACCATCCTTTATACCTCAATGGTGTGGACCATTCCTATACAGGGATTGTTTTACATCAAAGTTGTTATAGGAAAATCAGTGTTGATGCAAATTGATTTGAACACAAGTCAAAACTGTTTGCTATATGCAGTGTATTTGAAGTGAACAATTTCAGGATTTTTTTTATGATGCTTTGGTGATTTCAAACTGTCAGCACACTCACTGTGGAAGTTGGGTTGGCATTGGCTCTAGAAAATACACACAGAGGGCAAAGCTTTTCGAAGTCCTTTCATTTACTCCTGGGAACTCTCAGTGGATGTTACAGACAGTGTTTAATTCCAGCACACTGACTAAATTGACCTGATTTCCCGCTCAAGTGTTGTTTCTGTATAATAGTAGGAAGAGTTGATACCAGGCGAAGTTGTCCTGATTACTGTATATATGAGGGTTGATGTCATGAAAAGTACAGTATGTGCTGAATAACTAGGCTAATCTGAATTGTGAACTTGTTGTAATTAGGATTTTACAGTATGTAGCGTCTGTTTGTGTACTTGTGTTTACATCTGCATGCATTTTCCATGTGGATTTCCAGCCCAATGAGAATGGCACTCTGTTCCTACACACACACACACAACCTAAAGAGAGAAGGTAGCGAGCTCTTCTTGACCAGTGGAGGCTGGTGGGAGGAGCTATAGGAGGGCGGGCTCATTATAATGGCTGGAATGGAATAAATGGAACGGTATCAAACACACGTAAACCACATGTTTGACTTTGTTCCATTGATTCCATTCCAGCCATTCCAATGAGCCCGTCCTCCTATAGCTCCTCCCACCAGCCTCCACTGCACTTGACACACACCTCACCTTCATATGGAACAGCTTTAAGATGCTCTGCCTCGTGATCTTTAACCACACAGACTAGTGAGGTCATATCCCACAAGCCTCATCGCTCCAACTGAGGCACCTTGCATTGAGAGAGGGCTATGATATAGGGCCTATACCCTACGTAAACAAATAATTCATAGCACCATGTCAACATAGCAGGGGACTGAGACTTTATATAGCAAGAAATTGGCTTTGTAACACGTGAATGCACTGGAAAAGTAAGGAGTTTTTCTGCTAAGTTACCACATGTGTATGATCAGGTCAGGTGAGGAGGCAATGTGGAGGGTTGTCCCTTTAAATCTCTGACATGCATGTCAATGGAGCATTACACAGGGCCAGCTGGTTTAATTTCACATAGTGGAATGTCTGGTTTGACCACTTCGGTCTACAGTGAGACCTGTAGGGCTAACCCAAGCTATTCTCAGACGGTCATGTAAGATCAGAGTGTAGTCAGGGATCTATGCTGAACTTGTATTACAAGGCGCACGCGTGTGCCTATGTTGAAAAATATAGGCGCACACAAAGACATTTAGGAGCACAATGACAGTTATTTGCGATATTAAAGCTAGAATCCTTAATTTTTCTAGGCTCACTGGTGCTCCTAAATAAAAATTCCAGGTCGCACAGCAAAATATTTATACGCATATGCGAGTAAAATGGTCGCACTGTAGAGCCCTGGTAATGGTGAGACTAGTGAATTATCATCGCAGGTTAGTTTATCTGGGAATGGCATGAGATCACAGTACACACACATATACATACACACGTACAGTACAAAGTTATACCCTATGGATTATACGGTTGAAGATAGGAGACATAACTCCATACAGGATAGGACGGAGTATCATGTAACACTGTTTACCCAGGGCACTGAGGTACAAATATAATCGTGTACTCATCAACTCCAATTGACTATTTATAACATATGATACGACACTTCATAAGATATGTGTGTGTCAGTGAACAGTTGGTGTTCTCTCTACGTCATGGGTGGTTGTCAATCAGAAGGCACAAGCAGCTGAGAGTGCTTCTAACTAGTGATCCTTGAGTTTGAGGTCATTCCGATTAACCTGACAGGCTGTTGTTAACGTTGCAGAATATGCTGCTTTTTCAACACGCACAGAGGGCATGCTCAGTTAAGTTTGTTTTGAAAAACATCTCTCTGACTAGGCCAGGGAACAAACTGACCAGCCATGCAGGGCAGCATGAGGTAGCATAAAACTAGGCCACCGTGTGACTGGAACAGGGAAGGAACAGGTGTCTGGGACAGTCACCATGCCAACAGCTGTGGCTGTGACAACTCACTGGCCCACTGACCGACCTGTCTCCCTTTCTCCCAGTTTCTCACCCTGGCCATGGACTCAGCCCGGCTCAGGCTTAGCACTGTCCCATGTTTGGGATTACACCCCCCTTACCACCCTCCCAGCCCCGTCTGGCGACCCCAGTGAGGGGTCAGTGAGAACAAGGGAGCCGTGTAGAGAGGGCCACTTGCTGGAGTTATTAACATGTTGTTAACATAGTCTTAACCTAATCCGCTGGGGATGACTGACTGTCGCCTATATCTCTGAACCTTAATACAACTGTTATGCAACTTTTGAACTGAAATTCTCCACTAAGTACCTGTATTATCTACTGTTGATTGAACTGAAAGTATCCTCTAAGTAACTCTAGTATCTACTGTTGATTGAACTGAAAGTCTCCTCTAAGTAACTCTATTATCTACTGTTGATTGAACTGAAAGTCTCCACTAAGTAAAGGGAAAGGGGGATACCTTGTAAGTTTCACAACAGAATGCATTCAACCAAAATATGTCTTCCGCATTTAACCCAACCCCTCTGAATCAGAGAGGTGCGGGGGGCTGCCTTGATCGACATCCATGTCATTGGCACCCGGGGAGCAGTTGTTGGGGGTTAACTGCTTTGCTCAAGGGCAGAACGCCAGATTTTTCCACCTTAACGGCTCAGGGATTCGAACCAGCGATCTTTCGGTTAAGTACCTCTTATTGTCTACTGTTGATTACCACTTATTGAGAATAATTAAGAAGCTGTCAAGCTTTTTAGTGTGTTTGTCTCCTATTTGACATGGCGTATTCCTAAAAGGTAGATGTTTCCTTCTCTCAGGTAACTACAGTCACGTTTACTTGTACCTGTGTTTACTTTTTTCTTGAATTTGCTTCTCTTTTGACTAAGCTAAGTTACAGACACCATAGCTTGTTTTTGTCTCAGGATACATCACAAATTGCAGGTCCAACGACCTAAAATGACCTCCAACGACCTAAAGCATACTCTCCATCTATAGAACAGCATGGTGTCTAATGGGGAGACTGACTAGAGAGGGAAGATTCATATCATAACACTACGGCAGTTCAAAAACAGGCACAACAGCAGTAATGTGCCTTGTTGAGTCCAAACCTCTTAACTCCTTCTCTGATCTGATCTGGTTAATGACATGATGAGAGCGTGGCGAGGCCTAGCGCTATCCATCCCTTCTGATAACGGCTCTACCAACATCACAGCCATGCTATGCTAGTCATCCCTGCATCTCTGCTGCTACCAGACTCTTATTTACTATTGCTAATACTGTACAATTTAAACACATGGCCCCCAATCCCCCCTTCCCCCATAACACATGTAAATATTGTTATATAGATTGTACCTTCCTGTATTATACTTATGCTAAAATGTTTATTCTATTCTACTGAGCCATTTACTTTATTTTCGTATTCTTATCTTTAATTATTTCTTATTGTTGTTGCATTGTTGAGAAGGAACCTGCAAGTAAGCATTTGATTGGACAGTGTAGTGTAAACAATGTGTATCCTTTACATAAGACTAATAAAACTTGAAACTTCTTCCTCCAATTCTCCATTAATTTCTCCCTCCATCCCTCCACCTCGTCATCCCTCTATCCCCCCGCTGTCTCTCATTCATGCAAACACTCAACCCTTTCATCTCCTTTTGGCGAGGCAGCATGCAAACAAGTTACAGAGGAAGCAGCAGCAGAGATATAGATGGATGTGCCCACACTAAACAAACTCCTATCTCAGAAAGAGCCCATTGTCCTTTGGGAATAGGTCAGGGGCTTATCCATGTTGCCATCAGAGATCGACCTACTCCCCTCCTGACTCCTGGGCTTTGTTCTGTACAGCTACATGGGGATAACGTCTGTGGAAAAGTATGTGGAAGTTCTGCTACAATGGTACTGTTCTACTGAAAATGTGCACGCGCGCACACACACACAGTATTGTTTAACTAACCATATAACCATTCAAAATCCTATTTTTCATAACCCCTAACCTTAACCCCAAAACCGAATCTTAACCCTAACTCCTAACCCTAACCCGAAACCTAATTCTAGCACTAATTCTACCTTAACCCTAAACCTCCTAGAAATAGTA
This sequence comes from Coregonus lavaretus, assembly GCF_964263955.1. Taxonomy (NCBI): domain Eukaryota; kingdom Metazoa; phylum Chordata; class Actinopteri; order Salmoniformes; family Salmonidae; genus Coregonus; species Coregonus lavaretus. Next base: position 8,634 of record NW_028164487.1, on the reverse strand, counting down.
TTTGACCTTGTGGGGACTAACAAAATGTCCCCAGTTGGTCAAATTTCTGTTCATTTACTATTCTTGTGGGGACCCCACAAGTAGAGTTACACACACACACACACACACACACACACACACACACACACACACACACACACACACACTGCAAGAATCACTTCACTCACTCCCTGGATCACTGACAAGCTAACCTGCACTTGAAGGCTGTCTTTTGTACCGTTGTCTCCTGTGTTGTGTCTACTGCTCACCTGTCTCAGTATTATTGAACCATTCTAACTGGCCTTATCTCACTGTAGCAGGCTGTGCAGCTCTCTGTATCCCTGTCTCAGAGTCTCATGGCAGTCATTATTACACAGTGGCTCAAGGGATTGTTTTAGCCACTCTAAATGCAGGCAGCATGTTGCTATGCCATTATGTGCAGTACCTAATGCTGTGGGCAAGAGAACGCTGGGTGTCTCAGCCTGGGTATGTATTTCATAATATGTGTTGATCCTCTGGGGTGTTTGGCACTACTCCGCTCAGCTTGTTGACCTTTCCCTGTTTACCAGTCTCTCCCTTCCCCCCGGGCCTCCTCACCCTCCCTCCCTCCCTCCCTCCCTCCCTCCCTCCCTCCCTCCCTCCCTCCCTCCCTCCCTCCCTCCCTATCAGGTAATGAGGAGGTGAGCTGGTGTGTTTGAACATGTTAATCAACCTCCTCCACTGAGCCCAGAGGTGGGAACACTGACTTAACGCAGCACGTGTTCACGTGTTGAGCACCAACCTCAGCCAACCTACACCTCAGCCTATAACCTTCAGCTGGCCTTTAACACATAATCACAGTCCTATCTGATAAGGTCCTAACTTTATGGGTTTTACACTGTTGTATTCGGTTGTTAATGGGCACACCTGTTGAGTCCCTTCATATTGATGTTTCATTTCAGAAATACGACTGACTGTTATGTATTGTAAGTTGCCTCGAAGAATGATGTGTTGATTGATACTCCGTTTTAATGTAAGCCAACACAGACGAGTTTCAGAGAAGTTTATATTTGTAATGTTAGGAGCGTTCCTAGTCTGAATGCAGTAGGCCTAACTGCTTCTCATAGCGACTAACTGTAGTCCAGAGAGGGGTCAATGTCCCCTCGGCTACGGGATAATGGACGCCTAGATAAGACTATGGATGGGGTCCTCCAATTGTGAATATATGTGTTGCTCATTGGAGAAGGAGACAGATAGACTATAAATAGCCAGGCTCTCCCTCTGAGGCCCCAGTGTGGCCCACCTGTAAATATTTCAACAAGGTACCGTCACTTTAATGGGGCCTTATATCACCGGGGTTGCCATGGCCACCAAGCCACTGTAAATGTCCTCTGTCTATCACCCATTCGTCTATCACCGGTGGGAGAAGAGAGAGGAGGGCCAGTGACAGAGCCCATTCGTCCTGGCCAAACCCTATTGTTGGTCCATTCGTCCTGGACCAGGCACCGCCATTGGTTCATTTGTCCTGGACCAGGCCCTGCCATTGGTCCATTCGTCCTGGACCAGGCCCTGCCATTGGCCAGGACATATGGGCTCTGTTTGAAGAGGACAGTCGCTCTTCCTGATAGGACTTAATGACTCACATCAATCACATAGTCCAGAGGCACAGGCTTTGTGAGTGGGAGTGTGGTGGACTAATGCATTGGTTGGTGGTTCAGTTGACAGTATTGAAAAATGCCATGTATACATTTGCTAATTTAAGAAGCTCGTTCAGACTACTAATTTATATTGCGGAAAAAGAGAGTTCTCATTGCTGGGTGGGTGTAACAATATGTGTACCTAGAGTTCATTAGAGTTAAATGTCTGGCCCCAGAGGTAAGAATCATGCACAGCAACATGTTCAGCAAGTGTGAAAAAAGCCAGTGTACTGCAAGTTAGGACAGCCTTGTGAGTGCTACTGTAGGTGTGGCTGGCTGTATCATGACCTCGCCCCAGTGTGTGAAACACCTGCAGAGAGGGAGACGCCTTTACATCTCACAGCTTTAGAAACCAGAGCCACTCTCAGTCACCAGAACCACTCTGTCAGAATACACCACACACACACACACACACACACACACACACACACACACACACACCACACACACACACACACACACACATACACCACACACACACACACACACACACACACACACACACATTGATGCTTACAAAACCTCTGTCCTTAAGCAAACATTCTATCCTCTATCGCTCCTGTCATCGTTGGCTCTGCATGTGTTATCTCCTGTGAAAATCCTTTCCTCTTGTTACCTGTGAAGCCTCTCTCTCTCCCAGCCCATCCATTGAATAACACGTTCAAAAGATGACGTAACAAGATAGACCTCACTTCACTTTCTATAGCTTTATCTAAATGTGTATACCTTGGGAGTTATTTTATTTATTTTTTATTTAACCTTTATTTAACTAGGCAAGTCAGTTAAGAACAAATTCTTATTTACAATGACGGCCTACACCGGTCAAACCCGGACGACGCTGGGCCAAGAGAATGGGTTTTTCATCTGGTAGAATTCATTGTTGAGGAAGAGAATCGGCTTTTCATCTAGTAGAATTCACTGTTGAACTTCAGTTCAAACCATTATAGTTTCAGGTGGAGCTATAGTGTATCAAATTCAGTTATTCCTGTCTCTGTGTAGAAACCCTATTGTTCAGAAGCTACCTCTCCTAATTCCCTGTACACATACCGATGAGCCCAACACATTTGCTGTAATCAGGAGAAGATGATTTTAGCTACAGGGGGTCTGGAACCTGGTAAAGATGCCAACCACGGCCATTTTGGGGATGCTGTGTGGTGTAGATGTACATGGCATGCTCTGGTTGAATAGGGATGTAGGCTACTGTGATATTGCTGTGTCTTTTGTCTTTTGTACTTGGCTACTTTCATTACTCAGGAGACGCTTATACACATTCAGTGACTGTTATAGCATTTATAGCATAGGCCTATGTCATAGCATTGTTATGTCAAGAGGACATAAGCAAATGCCAATGCAGTGACGTTTCTGACCCCAAGGCTAACTAACACAATGTTGACAAAGAACACTGTTAGCAGGTCAGTGTCTTCTAATCTAACAGTTTCTTAAATTGAGTTTAACAGTAGCATGGGGAATGTGTTGTTGCTCTCTCTCTCTCTCTGTCCCTCTCTTTATTTCTCTGTCTCTTTATTTCTTTCTCTCTCTCTCTCTCTCTCTCTCTCTCTCTCTCTCTCTCTCTCTCTCTCTCTCGCTCTCTCTCTCTCAATTCAATTCAATTCAATTTAATTTAATATAATTAAATGTAATATAATTTAAGGGCTATATTGGCATGGGAAACATATGTTAACATTGCCAAAGCAAGCGAAGTAGATAGTAAACAATACAAATTAACATTACGCTCACAAAAGTTCCAAAAGAATAGACATTTCAAATGTCATATTATGTGCAAATAGTTAAAGTACAAAAGGGAAAATAAATAAACATAAAAATGGGTTGTTTTTACAATGGTGTTTGTTCTTCACTAGTTACCCTTTTCTTGTGGCAACAGGTCACAAATCTTGCTGCTGTGATGGCACACTGTGGTATTTCACCCAATAGATATGGGAGTTTATCAAAATTGGGTTTGTTTTCGAATTCTTTGTGAATCTGTGTAATCTGAGGGAAATATGTGTCTCTAATATGGTCATACATTTGGCTGCTCAGTTTCCACCTCTTTTTGTGTGCAGTGTACACTCTTGAGAGCCAGGTCTGCCTACGGCGGCCTTTCTCAATAGCACGGCTATGCTCACTGAGTCTGTACATACAGTACCAGTCAAAAGTTTGGACGCACCTACTCATTCAAGGGTTTTTCTTTATTTTTACTATTTTCTACATTGTAGAATAATAGTGAAGACATCAAAACTATGAAATAACACATATGGAATCATGTAGTAACCAAATAAGTGTTAAAAGCGTGCAAAGCTGTCATCAAGGCAAATATATTTTGATTTGTTTAACACTTTTTTGGTTACTACATGATTCCAAATGTGTTATTTCATAGTTTTGATGTCTTCACTATTATTCTACAATGTAGAAAATAGTAAAAATAAAGAAAAACCCTGGAGTGAGTAGGTGTGTCCAAACGTTTGACTGGTACTGTAAGCAAAGCTTTCCTTAAATTTGGGTCAGTCACAGTGGTCATTCTGCTACTGTGTACTCTCTGTTTAGGGCCAAATAGCATTCTAGTTTGCTCTGTTTTTTTGTTAATTATTTCCAATGTGTCAAGTAATTATCTTTTTGTCTTCTCATGATTTGGTTGGGTCTAATTGTGTTGCTGTCCTGGGGCTCTGTGGGGTCTGTTTGTGTTTGTGAACAGAGCCCCAGGACCAGCTTGCTTAGGGGACTCTTCTCCAGGTTCATCTCTCTGTAGGTGATGGCTTTGTTATGGAAGGTTTGGGAATCGCTTCCTTTTAGGTGGCTGTAGAATTTAACGTCTCTTTTCTGGATTTTGATAATTAGCGGGTATTGGCCTAATTCTGCTCTGCATGCATTATTTGGTGTTTTACATATTTTTGCAGAATTCTGCATTCAGTCTCAATTTGGTGTTTGCCCCATTTTGTGAATTCTTGGTTGGTGAGTGGACCCCAGACCTCACAACCATAAAGGGCAATGGGTTCTATAACTGATTCAAGTATTTTAGCCAGATCCTAATTGGTATGTCGAATTTTATGTTCCTTTTGATGGCATAGAAGGCCCTTCGTGCCTTGTCTCTCAGATCGTTCACAGCTTTGTGGAAGTTACCTGTGGCGCTGATGTTTAGGCCGAGGTATGTATAGTTTTTTGTGTGCTCTAGGGCAACGGTGTCTAGATGGAATTTGTATTTGTGGTCCTGGCAACTGGACCTTTTTTGGAACACCATTATTTTTCTCTTACTGAGATGTACTGTCAGGGCCCAGGTCTGACAGAATCTGTGCAGAAGATCTAGGTGCTGCTGTAGGCCCTTCTTGGTTGGGGACAGAAGCACCAGATCATCAGCAAACAGTAGACATTTGACTTCAGATTCTAGTAGGGTGAGGGCCGGGTGCTGCAGACTGTTGTAGTGCCCTCGCCAATTTGTTAATATATATGTTGAAGAGGGTGGGGCTTAAGCTACATTGTTGTTTGTGTACATGGATTTTATAATGTGGTATGTTTTTCCCCCAACACCACTTTCCATCAATTTGTATAGCAGACCCTCATGCCAAATTGGGTCAAAAGCTTTTTTGCAATCAACAAAACATGAGAGGACTTTGCCTTTGTTTTGGTCTGTTTGTTTGTCAATTAGGGTGTGCTGAGTGAATACGTGGTCTGTTGAAATTTGCTCAGTACATTGTTTTCACTGAGGAAATGTACGAGTCTGCAGTTAATGATAATGCATATGATTTTCCCAAGGTTGCTGTTGACGCATATCCCACGGTAGTTATTGGGGTCAAATTTGTCTCCACGTTTGTGGATTGGGGTGATCAGTCCTTAGTTCCAAATACTCTCTCTCTCTCTATCTCTCGCTCTCTCATTCTCTCTCTCCATCTCTCACTCCCGTTCTCTCTGCACTTCCTTAACAAAGTCAATATGGTGGTATGCTGCTATGTGTAATTGTACATTTAATTTATCATCAGTCTAGTTTGACTGTGGTGGCATGGCTTTAAAACACTGCTATGGTCAGGCTATTTCTTCCTCTCCTTATCATCTCTACTAGGCTTCAAATCAGGTTTGATGTTCTCCTGCTGTTCCTTTTACTCTCATTCACACAAATCTCTCTGAGGAGTTAACCTCTGCCCATAGGGGAAACCATCTCACCATGTATACTCTGAGACAAACCCTTCAGAAAATAAGATCTTGTCGTGAATGGCAGAAACCATGGTTAGAGGATGAAACTAGGTCTGTAACAGTGGGAGAGAGGGGGATGGAACTAGATTCGACAGTGCTGCTAGGTAACAGATGGGTTTTGAAGTGGTTGAAGCTCCTGTAGTGGTCATATTCAGTTTCATCACCATCTAGGCTACATTGTAATCTTTCTCCTTCATCATCAGTGACTCGGATCTCTGATCTCAACCAGGCGTCTTCTCTGTGCCTGATTACAGCAGGAGGTCTGTTCCATTTCACCTCCTTCCTCCTTGTAGAATAAGTGAGCCACAAGCAGTGTGTTACTACCTACCTCCGCATGATCAGTGACTCTATTGATTCATTATTGATACAGATTAGTCACTGGCTCGCTCCAAAACAGAAACAGCCTGAATGTTTACAGCGCTCCCTGCTTAAAACAGCATGCCTCTTCTTCCCTTTTCAACTCTGTTCATGTGCCTCCAAAGAGTGTGTGTGTGTGTGTGTGTCTGGCTCAGGGGTTCGCAACAGGGGTCCTTAGTCAACACTCCTGTTTTCAAAGGGAGATGCTGACTTCAAGACTTCTTCAGAGCTTTTTTGTTTATCCAGTCTCTGGCGTTTGGGGCTATCGAGACATGTAAGCAAAACATTAGCATAATTACCTAATTTGTATAATTGGATAACGACTGCGAAACTGAGTGGAGGGGCATGCAGGGTCACGCGCTCTCCCAGAAACATTATAAATTGAGTTGTTTATTACACAGGCATCGAAAATAATAAAGGTGAATACATTCAATGTGTGACAGCAAAGCACCATCTCCTTGGTGCTCCTCTTTATAGAAGTGGTGCCCTATTTCAGGCTTGACAGTATGTTGCTGGGCTCTATTTTGAGGAAGTGGAGCATCTCCTCTCCAGGCAGTACAGTAGTATCCTCTATGTCGTCCTCCTGCAGTGCACTATGCAGTTAGGTTACAGTATGTGAGTGTGTGTAATTTAGGTCATGTTTTTCTCATAGAAACGGCTTACTGAGGGGAGTAGCTACATTTCTGTCTTCAGTGTCTCAGGTTAGTTACTAGTTGTTGGTGTTGTCGGCAACTGGTGTGCAGTGTGGCGTCAGTGTCGAAGTCTGTAGGCGTTAATTTTCGACCCCTAATTTCCTGGGATTATAATTGGTTTTTAGAATGATCCAGTGTCAATCCCAGCCTAATTATGTATTTTTTTAAACACCAACAGTAGCTTTCTGTCACAGGAATGAAAAACTAACTTAGGATGGGTCAAAGAGGTCAACATCGCTCATCACTGACGGACTCTATTTTCGAGGTCGCTCACAGTCTGAAGACTTGGCACACTGTAGAGTTACCTATTCATGTAATAGACTGGGACTGGGAGGATATAATATGCAGGAGTGTTACGCTACAGACAGTAGGGAGCTATACAGGGACACATTAGCCGAGTAGTAAAGTTCAAAAGGGACTCAGTCATACTCAAACCATATTAAGAAGAAACCAAGATGGCCAAGATACAAAAATAATCTTCCATTTGATTCAAGGACACAGTAGTTGCCAGTGCATTGTTGTCCAGGTTAGGTAGGTTAACCACTATAAATGTACAACGCTAATCTGCCACCAGGCCTGTTTGTTCTATTGACCCCATGAGGTTGAGGACAGACTCCAGTGAGGAAATGTCTATCTGGGGAAGGTGAGGACGGATTACTGTGACATTAAGACCGAGCAGAGACGCAGCCAACTGGAGGCAACTGGAGGAACCCAACACACTGCTACTACTGTCTCTCTCTCCGCTGTATAATTGGGTGTCATGTATCTGGCCGGGACACTAAGCAGAGCACTGTAGTAGTATCCCTAAACAGCCCACTGGGTCCAGTATGTTGTGTCTTTACAACAGACTCAATGAGAAGAGTGCTTGTTAGAGGAAGAAGATGAGCTTTGAGAATGTGGTATTTCATGAGTTGTTTGTGTCCAGTTATGGGTCTTGTTGGTAGCAGTGTAGCACTATAGTGGTGCTTTTTAGTTATACAAATAAGAACTTGTTACAAATCTGTACTTGAGAGGTTTAGTTCTTTATGACTTCTCTGTATGGGAGAGTAAAGGGTGTGAGAATGAATGGAGGTGAATGGAGGTGTGGATTCCTTTAGAGCACACCCCCTCTCCTCTCTGTTTGCGTTGACCCAGCTGGACCGGGACCCCCACTTCCCCTCCATGGGTGGAGCAGGTCCCTGGAGGCGATACAGCCACAGTCTGGACAGCGGAATGGGCTTTCATGGCTCTGTGGGGGACGAACACACACCACAGCCACGCACACACACTGAGCTCCAACTGCGGTTAGTGTTTACAATACATCATGCCGATATGATCTTCCTGGAAAGATTTTAGAGTTGTCGCTACAGAGTAAGTCAACTTGGACATGACTGGTATGCAGTGCATTTTGTATGGTTGTCGGTCGGGTCGAGAATGCCTAGAATGTTTTAGCTTATGTTTTATTTGACGTATGTGGACTTCAGTGATCTGGCCTCCCTCTAGGAGTGTGGTCAGTGGTCACATCGTAGAAGTAATGTCTTTCTGCGCAATGTAATATGTTGTGACAGGTTTCCCATGGTGCCTCAGTGTGGCAGTGTCAGAGAGGCCATAGCATGTTAAGGGAGGAGAGGGGGCTCATTGCTGACCAGAGACACCAATTATATCACAACTCTAATTGGAGTGGACAATAGCATGATTATTCAACAAATGATGATGAGGACATTGTTATGTTCTTTCAGAAGATGTTAGTTTGTAGTTTGGCACCGTTTGTC